>NC_065525.1:16130151-16247192 GCF_006386435.1 Epinephelus moara | reverse complement strand
ATAATTTTTATTATGGAGAAGAGAGAGTCACTCAATCACCTTCCATCGGTCCTCCCACGCACTTTCACCGCACAAATGAAATGGTTTATTTTTATTTTCATTTTATTCATTCATTTAGGTCGGGAAAAAATACAGAGGTCATGACCTCGGTGTCCTCAATGGTAGTTACGGCCTTGGCAGCAAGTCAACTTCATGTGACCAACCATCACCTGAAAATAGGGTAGGAAAACAGAAAGCCACTGTCTAATGTAGCGGATTACAAAATGCAATCCTTATTTATATTCAATTTTGCAATTACAAGATGTGCTACCCATCATTTGGATAGTCCGCCTACGGAGAGTATTAGTAACATTTTAAAATCTTATTAGTATAGATCAAACAAATCAACTGTTTCCCTTCATTCTGTAGACGTTTAACAAATTCTAGAGTGCACGTAACATGCATGTTTTTTTTAGCATTTCCTGCCCTCTAATTTAGTCTGACATTTGTTCTTTTTTGCTTCCTTTTCTGTGACGCATTCTGTAACTTTGAAACGTTGTGTTTGCTTTGATTTGATTGATTTTGTGTGTATTTGCAAGAGACTAAAGGTTGTGTGGAGTGAGAGAAATCTATGGAGATAAAGTCATTCATTAATCCCAACATAAGATTGAAATAAATCAAAGTGATGCATTAACAATGGAAGAAAAGAAACACTTGACAACTGAGAAGATGCAACAGCTCAATCATATAGTTGGAAATATGTCTTTATTAGTAAATACACACCACCAACTCTCAGAGTTATCTATCATCTAAAATATATATATTACAGAGAGGAACTGAGACAGCGCTCCAGTATTTATCCCACCACAACTGTGTCCTCATCGGGGAATTCATAGAAGGGAACCTCCAGGTTAAGAGGAGCAGGTCCCTTTCTTATTCTTCCTGAAGCATCGTAGTGAGAGCCATGGCAAGGACAGTAGTAGCCTCCGTAGTCTCCAGCGTTGGCGATGGGCACACAACCCAGATGGGTACACACACCGAGGACGATGACCCAGCTGGGGTTAAGCACTCTATCCTTGTCATGCTCGGGGTCACGCAGCTCTGCGATATTCACAGCCGCCTCTGTGGCGATTTCCTTCTCTGTGCGGTGACGGACAAACAGGGGCTTTCCTCTCCACTTGAAGGTCATGTTCTTGCCTTCAGGGATGTCGCTGAGCTTGATCTCAATCTTGGATAAGGCCAGGACGTCTGCCGATGCACTCATTGAGGAGACAAACTGGGTGACCACTGTCTTGGCTGCATACACACCGACTACAGTGGTCGCTCCAGTGACGAGGTAGGAGAACGCCCTTCTTGATTCACTGCTGTCCTGGGAGGACTTGTTGGGGTCGACTACCTCGGGGCGACGGTAGTCTGAGAAGTCAGGAATCTTTATGTCTGTGTGGCTGAGGCGGATTCCCCCAGCAGCTGGAGAAGAGACATAGGGTGCAGTTTTTAAAGACAAAAGCAGCGGGGAGGTATATGAATTGCAAACTATGCAGTATCTTACAAAAACATTTAAAAATAATGTGCTTCTCTATTCACTGTACCACATTTCCTCTTCAAAATCCATTTATTGACTTTCAAAACATCACATTGGGTCCCCCTTTTCAAGGCTTAATTAACAGAGGATCTAATAATGATCGAAAATACACACAAAATGATTTCTGGTGCATTCATGAGATCTTAAAAATTGGTTCCATTAAACAAGGTAACTAAATTTTAAAAACTGAAATTTCTGATTAAATCAATAGTGATTTATATATTACACACATAAACATTAGGCATTAAAGATTACAGCAACCTTCAAAAAATCTAGTCCAATCTAAACCATGATTTGATTGTTTTCCTTACTGGAACATTAAGCACATCAGATAATGACTAGACTGAGATATTATGATACTGTCAATCTAGCTGCTACTAAAACTGGCTTGTTTTGTCTGACAAAAATTCTAAAACCCAAAGATATTGTGGTTGCTATCACTGAAATCACTTAAAACTAACAAATATTCACATTCGATGATCTGGATCCAGTGAATTCTTTGGCATTTTTATGTCCATCGCCTCACAGAATAATAGACAAACTGTTTCACTGGAGGAAAACAAACTTGAACTACATAATAATAAAAACTATCTTTATTTGGATATTTTCTTCTGAGCAATAGTAAGCGGTAATATACCTACTCTTTGACCTGGGCAGACTGTATTGGCACAGTATACTTTGATAACTGTATTACATGAATGTACTTTTAAGATTGGTGCCATACCGAAAACTGGTGGACAGAAGTGTATAGGTGTGTGTTACGTTTTTTACATCTCACTAGTCTATGTTTATACACTTAAAACTTTTATTTTTATCCATTGTTGACCCTCTCTGTCAGGTTTCATATGTCATGTTAGGCAACTTCATGGCTACTACGGTTTCCTAATAGCCACCGGAAGTTGTTAGAAGTACAGTTAGTTTGCCGACAAGAACGGTAAAACAATAAAAGATACACAAATTGTGAACATTGTGCATCACTAACATGTTAACTGAGCAGTAAAAAAACAGTTTGAGTTGACAAGCAGCTCAACACCGCTGCAAACTCCGACCAACATTAGCCACACGTCGGTCGCTCGGCCTTACCAGCAGCACACACCGCGTCCTTGGCTCCAGGGGACACCAGCCTTTTAACTGTGTGTTTTGTAGCCTGCATGTACGGGGACAGCACCCCGGGGCGAGCGGCTATGGACATCATTTTTGCCCCGAAATGAGGGACCTCCAGACCGCAGCTGGGGACACGACCTTGCGTAACAAATCTTACGTGCAGCTCTTTGATCTGCTTCACCAGAAACCCGCTCCACCTATACAACGTTCCGCATTACATGCGGTCTGACCGAAGTGCCCCTTTTGTTTTTTACGAAATGTCGAGCTATTTCATAGTTTTAAAGCTATTAATGAATACCAGAATTACACCTTATACATTCAATGTTGAGATATGGCGATATTTTGATTATTAATTGTACAAAAACCTACATATATACAAAATAATGGCGAATTTGGTACAGGCATTATCTAAGCCAGCTATATCCAGGGGTCCTCGTGATGTAAACAAGGGTCCTCCCACAAAATAATGGAGACGAGCTACACAATGGTAACCTGAGAGGAAAAAAAAGAAAATGAAAATGAAAATACCAAAAAGAAAACTATTCCTGCTAATTATTTTTGCGTATGTGGCATTTTCACTTTACGCTGCGTACAATGTTTTCTTCAGTACCAAAGTAATCTCCCGTGTCCACAGGGTGGTGAAGAAAGACACAGCACTCACGGGTAATTTCACGCAGCGCAACCGTTATCTCGCCCGATTGCAAATAAGCTGCCTAATGTTATTATAAACTGACAGTTAGAAGCTGTTTTTGAACAGTGGATGAAAGAAATGTGTGGTGTTAAGGTGTTAGTAAGTTGCGTGCTGTGTTTGCAGGTGGCGTGAGAGATGGCGGTGCTGCTGCTCCATTTTTAGCAGATGATTGGAATCCATGGGAGGATGAGCAGGTGGACTACAACTCTGCTCTGAACAAGAAGAGGGAGGCCTTCAAACAGTACATGGGGCGAATTGACAAGAATAAACCCAAAAGATACAAAGTACAAATCTGGGGGAAAGCTGCCATAGGTAAGTCATGGTAGTATGAGATGACATCACTCTGTCACTGTCCACGGAGCAGGTCTGTGTTGTGATTTGGGCGTCAAAGCTTTATTTATTTTATTTTATTCATTAAAAAAAATCTTATTAAGAAAAAGCATGAACACAATATTTACATAAACAGAT
This sequence comes from Epinephelus moara, assembly GCF_006386435.1. Lineage (NCBI taxonomy): Eukaryota > Metazoa > Chordata > Actinopteri > Perciformes > Serranidae > Epinephelus > Epinephelus moara. The sequence goes on along the minus strand of NC_065525.1, from coordinate 16,243,368 downwards.
AATGCCAGAGGATCAGAGCACTTACAGAAATCATACAGCAGCTCATGAAATGTTATACAGGGCACACAGAGTCAATGTTTTAGTAGCTTTCCTGTTTGTAGAATATAGAATTGATGTAATGTATTGTTTGAGTTCATGTTCAAACATTAAAAAAGGAATTTTATTATTGGAAAATTTATTATTATTATATATTTATTTGCTTATATGTATTTGCTTTGGTACAAGTGCAAGTAAAAATAAGAAATGGAAAAATCAAAATCAATATACTGGGAAATAACAGAACAGACATCTTGCCAAAACATATGCTGGGGCAGACCCAGAACACGTTGGAGGGATTACATATCTCATCTGGCCTGGGACCCTGGGGTCCCCTAGGAGGAGCTGGAAGGCATTGCTGGGGAGAGGGATGTGTTTGGGGCTTTGCTTGGCCTGCTACGCCCATGACCCAGCACCGAAAATGGATGGATGGATGGACAAGACTAAAATAGATGGCATAAATGTTATGGAAACATTTGACAAAATGAGCAGTCCACAACAATGTCCTTTTTGTTTTTGTTTTTTTTAAAGATATTATTTAGGGCATTTTAGCCTTTAATGTATAGGACAGACAAGCATGGGGGGGGTGGGGGTGGGGGTGGGGGGGGTGAGTGACATGCAGCAAAGGGCCACAGGCTGGAGTCGAACCCGGGCCGCTGCGGCAACAGCCTTGTACCTGGGGTGCCTGCTCTACCACTAAGCCACCAGCGCCCCGACAACAATGTCCTTTTCTATATTTTTGTAGAAATACTTCTGTGGGATAATAACAGTGAACCATCTCTAAAATCTCTTCCTTAACATCATTGTAATTAGACATTAAGAGGGTAGGCACCAGATTTTCTTCCAGTCAAGGTCTGAAGTAAGACTACTCCAATAGGAAACAACATTTGGAACAGAGACTATTTCTTTCTGAAATAAAGCATGTATAGCACAGTTATTATTTATTCTTTTTTAGAGCAGGCACAGACGTGACCAACACCAGTAAGAACAGGATCCATGGGTAGTGAAGTCAGTTCAGATACCACAAAGTTTTTAAGAAGCAATATGACACCAGGAGGGATTGCATCAAAAACTAAAGCATATTCCCTTGGTGGAACAGGAATACCATACATGTCCAAAAGTTCAGAATATGACATTAAAGCACCACAAAAATTGAGGAGCTGGTTAACCAGGTGGACTCTGTGTGTGTGTGTTGACTGGTATAATGTTATATGATGTTTTATGATGCTGAGATACTTGTTTTTATGTTGTGTTGTTGTTTTTACGTTTTTAATACTCTCTTAAGCTTAATTGTTCAAAGCAAATTTCCTTTGGGGCAATCAAGTATTCATTCATTTATGCATTCATTCATTCATTCCTTTATTCATTAATTTTACACAACATTTTTAAAATATTTGTCTTTATATTGAATTAGTCTGAACATTTTGTTTTTCAAATCTGGTCATTGATGATGTGCTTTGGCTTCTGGTTGTTTAAATTTTAAACCATGTACTGTTTTTAGTTTTTCTTTCCAAGTTATTTTCATTTATTCATATGCAGTTATACAGTGGAAGAGAATGTTATTTCTCACTGAAGCAGAGGTGCAAGAAATACAGAAACTGTGCAATACAACAAAAAAATGAACACTACACTCTCTGAGTGTAATGCATTAAAGAATACAGAATACAACTGCACATAATTTAAAAGCTTTATAAATAACTGCAAACTTAGAGTAGTATGATGAAAAACTGCAGCAAGTCAACAGCCTGAGGAAAAAAATCTCACAGAGCAAATGATGGGAACAACCAAAATACTCTTACATTCCTGATATGTGTGCGTGGTTTGGATGTGGAGGAAGCTGAAAATATGTAGATTGATTATTACATTACAGTTGCAGTGTAATTGCAGAGGGCGGGAAGATACTTTGCTGATGAAGGTGAACAATGTTTAGATTGGAAAAATTCTGTTTTACATGTGCTTTAAACAATAAAACATGTCTTTAAAAATATATATATAAATTAAAAAATGTAATTAATTGTAATATGCAAAATATGTAAGAAACCCTTAGTGTCTTAATGTCCAGAATTAAAAGGGTTTTTCTGCAAGTCTGTTTGTAGTCCAAACAGTAAAGTCGATATAATAGTAGATTAATTACATTGGTGTAGCTCAGAGTTAAATAAAATAAAGTCAACCAGAATAAAAGAGCAAATATCAGAAGAACAAAAACCACATGAAGCTATATCTCACATGTTGTGAAGGGTTTTAGATAATCTCTTTAACTTAGAATTCTTACTTACTTAAAACAAAATTCTCACATTAGAAAAAGGGATACAACTTCGGTGGTCCCTGTGGGAATATAACCTAATTATATTTATCATTTGGAATTATAATGTTGCCCTCCTCTTTGCTGCATACTTCTCTTTTAACATGCAAGTTAAAGTGAGGCCTCACTGGGCTCAGTAGCTAATGTATATCCACCTGATAATACCATAAGTGTCCACAGACTAAGATCTAGATACAAACTACATAAAACAGATTTATGCTCTGCTGCAGAAGCCTATAAATGATACAGCATTCTGGCTCTGCACATGTTGACATTTTAACTTCGGTAGCAAATTGCATTGAACCTTTCTTTTCTCCTCAGGGCTTTACCTTTGGGAACATATTTTAGAGGGACCCCTCAACCCCACAGACAAGGTAGCACAATGGAGAGAGGGCGAGCTGCAGTCGGGGAAGATTGATTTCAGGTAACAGGTCAAAGATGGGATACGTAAAAACGGCCCTTTGGGACTCTGTGAATTACACCACATCATTTAATAACCCCTTAATAAAACAGAGCTATCAAATTGACTTGTTCTTTCTCCCTTTTTTCCTCTCCATTTTTAGTTTCTACACAGGCCCTGCTGTAGTTCAGGGTCATGTCCCTCTGGATATGAACAGCCTGGTTCTGGTTCTGAACGGCCGCGAGCCACAGAAGGTCTCTTACTCCACACGGTGGCTGGAGCATGTCCAAGCTTTGGTACAGTCGCACACAGTGTCACATGTGGCGGTGGTGCTGCTGGGCAATGAGCACTGCAACAATGACTTCATCGCTCCTTACCTGAAGAGAAACGGTGGCTTTGTGGACCTGCTGTTTGTAGTGTACGACAGCCCCTGGGTCAACGACAAGGACGTCTTCCAGTGGCCTCTTGGTGTCGCCACGTATGTCATTTCTTAATCCTATGTGTGTGCATGTGTATGTGAAGTAGTGCTCAATAACAGTACAATAAACTGTATTTTTTTTAATGAATAGTGTTGTCTAACATGTTGCTCTGTTCTGCTCATCTCTGCAGATACAGACAGTTTCCTATGATCAGGCCGAATGCCCAACTGATTACCTCCAACAGGCCATACCTCTGCAATTTTTTAGGAACCGTTTACAAAAATTCCTCCAGAGAAACTCTCATGCAGGTGCTGAAACAGTCTGGTCTGGAAAAAGATTGCATCACCACTGCCAGGGAGAAGTAAGTCATTGTTCAGGACTGATATTGAAGAGTAAAGAATTTTTTATTTAGTTGTTATGACTGTATTACTATTACTATTATTATTATTATGTTGTTTAATAACATAAAATTGAAAATATTAATATGAAGGATGTGTCACTGAGACCTTCCTGTTGTGTCTTTGTTTTAATTAAAAAATAATAAAATGATTGAGATTATTAATGGTAAAAGCTATTTTAGTTAACAGTCACTGGGGTTCCCACACTTACTGAGACATCAAATTCAAAGGTTTTCAAATAATTTTTTAGGTCTAGTATGGTGAAATTCAAATAAAATTAAGGGGGCTGACATGACATGGTTAAAGTAGACATCACAGAGGCTGAAGAGGTTAGTCCTTATGTAATTAAACTGAACCTTAGAATCCATTTTTACACAGAAAGCGTGGATTTTGTCCCCCGTCACTTATACTGGAAATGTGTTACATGCTTAACTTAAATGTGAGCAGTTTGCAAACTTTACCCACACATTTTAGGGCTGCTGAGGACTGTGATTCTTTTTTGTGATCAGGTTCCACTCTTATATGCAGTTTGAGATGAGTTCGTCTTCATTAATAATGTTGTCAGTGAATCTGGTGTTATTGGTAGCTCCATTTTTATGTATTAGGACATTTTAAATGTAGAATTTCTGTTTTGTTTTTTAACTTTTGTTAAATTATGAATGGAGTTAAGGTGAGATATCTACAATATGAATCGTCTCATTGGAACAGGAATATATATCTTGCATAATTACTGCAGTGAGCTGTTGAGCTGAGCTTAAGTATACTTTCCTCTCTCCTTGCCTCAGGTGGCTCCCTCAGGAGACATCAGACAGTCTGAGACGCTATCAGACAGCTCTGGCACAGAGCGAGCTCACTCTCTGCCCAGTCGGAATCAACACAGAGTGCTACCGCATCTATGAGGCCTGCTCTTATGGCTCGGTGCCCGTGGTGGAAGACGTACTGACACCTGGGACCTGTGCAGCCGGGCCCAGCTCCCCGTTACGTCTGCTCAAAGCTGCGGGAGCGCCCTTCATCTTCATCAGTGACTGGAAAGAACTGCCGGCCATCTTGGAGAGGGAGAGGGGGATGAGCCAGGAGCAGAGGGTGGACAGGAGGAGGAGGCTGTTGGAGTGGTACGCCAGCTTCCGTCAGCAGATGAAGGAGAGGTTCACTGAGGTCATCGAGGAGACGTTCTTCAAAAGCGGCTGACTGATGTGCATAATTAAACATTTAAAGATAAACGTGGATACACATTCAATATTGGTTTAATTTATTTTGTGGTTCGTGGAGAAATGTGACATACTACTGGTGACCTAATGACGTTCAGTGTAATATTTCTGTGCGGGTTATTATAAAACCATTTGTGTATGTTGTAAAGCTGCCATTATTTGTCAGTTAAGGGCCCCATGACTTTATTGTATATTTATCATCTTAATGTTTACAATGGTGGAATGTCCAGGCGTTTAAAATACTAAAAGATAAACTGCCTTTGCATTTTGAAGTCCTTATATTATTTTGAGCCATGTTTTATATCTGTTTGTACGCACTTAATATTGTGATTTTTAGAAAAAACACTAAACATTAGGAGTAGAATGAGATGATAATGTGTTTTTAGGCCTTGTTTTGAAAATGGTACATAAAGCTATTATTTTGTATTGTGAGAAGTTTGAAAATGGGTGTTGTTACTGTGGCATGTGTCACTTTTCTGATCAAAACATAGATAAAGAATCTCTTCTTTGTTTTATTTATTTCAGTGCTGTAATGCATGGATTTTAGACAATGCAAGAAAATAAATTTGAGTGTTGTCCTAAAGAGAAATAAGTGGATGTGCTTGTCCTGTGCTTTTGTTTCCCCTCTAGAGGGCGCTGTGAACCAGTTAATTCTCAGGAGCTACATTGATTTCAGTTTAAATGAAAAACAAAAGGTTTAACTAAATCAAGTCACAGGTCAAGTGATTTAATTGAGCAAAAAATATGGTATCTTCAAAGTTAGTTAACCTTAAACTAAGATGATGTATTTTATACAATGTATTTCCCTATTTACAATCTTTTTAGAATAATCAATGAATAACTTTTAAACAATAAAATAAATGTAAAATATATTAACTTTAATATATTCCTTGGATTTAAGTGCATGGGTCTAGCTAGAAAATATGGGGCCCCTGTGTATATTTTAACTAGACCTTTTATGGCCCCTCTGCAGCTGTGCCCCCTGTATATGGCTGGAGGTCCATATATTTGAAAAAGACATCCTGTCTATAGGCTCTTACTTCGGATTGAATAAGGTTTAAAGTAATTGCAAATCCTCAGAATCATTATGTGAATTTAGATTAAATGTTGGGGATTTATTAGGGAATTATTTATTTATTTATTTATTCTACCTTCATGAGGTAACAACGTCTGAACATTACAACATCAAGTTGTTACTGAGACTGAGCACATAACTCTTAAGGAAAATAAACAGAAAAATACATAAACTAAAAATTTAATAGTTAAAGGGGAACTGTGAAGCAGTTCTAGACTTTATATGCTGTGAAAGTCACATCCAAAGTCTGGCCCCGCGGCCAATCTTAGCCCACAGACCAATTTTAAATGGTCCTCGGCTTGTCTTTTAAAATATACTATATGTGGCCTTTCACACAATATTGGTTAATCAAGCAAGCTCATTTTGCATTTTTTCCGTTCACCTCACGATGGCAGAACTATCATACAGTTCGCAGACATTCTTCAACTCGGAGCAATGCAGGTGGAACTAATGTGTTTTTATAAACAGATGGTAAACAAGCAAACAAACAGATACTTAACAGCAGACATTTCCTGCTAGGTAGCAGACATGGCCAAAGCAAAAAAACTTTGACAGCAAGGGCCGCTGCTTTCAGAAGCAGTGGAAGGTTAAATACCTTTCCAATGAAAGATAAAGAAGTTATGCTGGTCTCCTTTATACATGTTTTTTCTAAAAACATAACCCATATGCAGTAAAAAGCAGCTGGACCCCCGGTATTTTGACACAGTGTCTGAAATTAACTTTTTGAGTCACCGGACCAGCTTTTTTTTACCGGCTAAAATAATACATTGCCTTTTTGTGTCACATATACATTTGTTTCAGTACATTTCATTGATATAATAAGACATTATGTTAAATACAGATTTAAAGAAGAGGCCAGAGCAAAATTTGAATCAAAATGATTGTAAGCTATTGAACAACTCATCACCACAGCCTCAGTAGGTGAATAAGTTCACTCTGGTAAGCAGTAATGCAGTGTTTATGTCTTGGGCTTTTATTGTGAAAGGTAAGAATGGAAGAAGTGAAGCTAATGCCCTGGTGCTGATAATGTGAGAGCCAATAAAGAGTTTGTCCTCTTGGTTCAGACTACAGGGTTTCCATGTTATTTATTTTATTACCTTCATAAGTATGAGCTCAAAGCTAGCGAGCAGTAGAATGACAGCAAGTGATAGTTTAGCGGATCAGCCGATGTTCCATCCGGTTAACAGTGCCACAAATCTTGAATTGCTCGAGACAATCAGCTTTGAAGCGCCATTTCGACGTGCATGTATCTCTGTTTGTGTCTGACACAGACAGCAGAAGAGCAGCCTTGTGTGCCCCTAAATGACACCAAAACGCAGTAGAGACTCTTGGCATTGTTTTTTATTCCATGACTATTTCGGTACAAATCTTTGCCCGCTAGTGTGGCAGATAGTTTACCGAGACTTACTCGCCAACTGGATAATCTACCTGCATTTGGCACTTGGCGGACCCTATTTTCACGTTATGTAATCTGGACCCCATTCAAAAGTTTGGACACCCTTGCCCTATGACATCATAAATTTGAGTTTTAGCACTCTAGTTTTTAGATTTGGGAGAGAGTTGTTCATGTTTACCAATATTTTTGGACTGTCTTAGACCTTAGGTATAACTTGTATGACTCTTGTAAATGGGTGTAGTTTGCCTTTAATATTATCATATTCTAAATTTGGCGCGGTATTTCATTATAAGTGATACTAAGGAAAACCATTATGTGTGAGCTGCAGTAGTTTAAAGTTGTAGTGAGAGTTAAATTCTGTTTCAACAGCTTACTATGGACAGGGGAAAAAAAGCCTTGAGGTTTGGTAGCAGGAGTGTCAGTCCACTGGTGTCCACTAGCTGCAGATCCCTCCCTCTCCTTCCTCTCCTCTCCTCTCCCTGCCTGGCTCCAGCTGCTGTGTGCTGCAGTCGGCCTGCCCTGTCTGCCTCTGAGCCTGCTGGGAGCTGGGGGGAGAAACCGTCGAGGGAGAGCGAGCAAGGGGGGAAGTGTGTGTGTGAGTGCGTGTGTGTGCGGGTCCCGAGCTGGAAACCAACACCAAAAAGCACACACACTCACGATTCAAGTCGACTTTAAAGCCCTCCGGACGGGTTGTTGGCACTACTTTTCAGGGAGCACACGGAGCCCCCTGAAACTTGCGTGATTGTTTTTTTCTTCTTCTGTGGTGGCAGCAGTGCTGTTGCGCCGCGCCGACTACTGAGACTTGACTGGATTCATTGGTTGGAGCAGCATTGCGCATTGGCCCCGCTGTGTATCCACCGCTTATCCAGAGAGGGAAGAGGGAACAATGAGGAGCTAAACGTTTTCTTCTTGCTCCTGGTCGAGCTTGTTGCTCAGTTAAATTCTTCTTCATTTTGTCTCGCGCCTCTTCTTCTCTGCCTCGCGGTCATTTTTCTCGTCCTGTGTGGGATGCGTCGGCTGCTGTAGGATCCCGCTTGTTGACAAACATTTTTTCTTTGCAAGAAGTTTACAACAAGCTTCGGCTATAAGAAGACAGAAAATGTCCACGCCGAGGTTCAAAAAGGATAAAGAAATCATCGCGGACTACGAGAGTCAAGTCAAAGGTAAGGGGGGAGTGAAAGCTTGTCTCGGAAATGCTTGTTGGAAAACTGTTAATTGGGACCAGGCTAACGTTAGTTCACTAAAGTTACCTGCGTATGACTCATAGCTGGTGATGTGGTGTGTTATATGAAAAAGTTGGTCAAATATGACCTCCTGTTGGTGTTTACTGCAGGCAAACAACCACATGTTTAACCAGAACATCCAATCTTTATATAACTTGAAAATACTCACAGGCCTGGTACAGTTAAATGATTTTAAATCAGCATTACAAGGGTGAGAACTCATTAGCAAATTAAAAAGATTGCTACTAGAGTTCAGGGGTGGCTTTAAGTCTTTTGTTTTGCAGTTTTGCATGTAAAAGCCAGTGAAAGCGTTCAGCAGATCCACCATTGGCCCAAAGGAAAGATCACTATCTTCCACATATACAGCCTATCAGGTTATCTGTTGTGTTCAGGTTGCACGTCCAAGCAGGTTATCAGCTGAAATATATTTAACTCCTACTTCAGGGTCTGGTGCATTTTATTATGTTGACGTGTTTAACAACCTGTTACTATCAGAGTTGGTGTGAGACTTTGTAGTCACCGCACACTTCCCACAGTATTACACAGCATGAGAATGCAGCTGAGGACAGGAAGAGCACATGTTCAGACAGCACACCTGTATTTAGATTCAGCGTGTTGCTCAGGGGTACTTCAAAAGAGCTGGTTGCTTTTTTACCATTCTGTGCCCTCTCTGTTTCCCGCTGAATGTCACCAGCCTCACTCCTAAGCATAAAACTGCTATGTGCCGGGATTTAGGTGGGTGATTTAGAGGTGTGCAAGACTCTGTAATGATGCCACCCTAACTTATCTCGTCTCCTCTTTCTCCTTCAAGCCCCCCCATGCATGCAGAGCAGAGTTAGTTTATTCCCAGACAGACCAGCACAGGAAAGAGGCAGTTGCTCCTCCAGGGTAACCATGGGGATTTGGCCCCCAGCCAACCAGCTCTGTTCTTCAGTGCCTTTAGCATGCAGAAATACCACCTATTCACATCCCCCGTATACAACCTCACATCCAGAGAAAGGGGAAGGTTAGCGGGGGTCGGGGGGGTGTAGTGTCGAGAAGGGACCACTGCTGCTTGAGGAATTACAAGATTGCATGTGGTTGAGTACAAGCGCTCATTTGCAAGGAATGTTCAGCACCCTTTCTTCTCCCTGTGAGGATGACTAAGGGCTTTCAGCCTATAATAGAGGATGATGCACAGTCATAGGAGATGCTGAACAAGAGATGTCGTTGCCTCCCATTTGTCATGCAGAACCCAGCGGGGTAATAACAACTACCTGATGCTGCTGCGAATAGCTGTTGCTAGATAGGACCACCGCAGCCTCAGTAAATCAGTTGTAAGGTGTATTGTTTTGTTGAAGATGTAAAATTAAATTCTGAGGGTGATGCACTGAGGCTTGTCATGCATTGTAAATATTCCTGTGAGGTTTTTTTTTTTTATCTTCACAGGTAGTGCCTGGCTATTTGCATAATGTACTGTACTTGTTCTTTTTGCATTGCAAATAGCTTGCGAGTTGCTTTATTTCTTCTCATTCAAATTAATTTTTTGGACGAAGACATTTTTGAAGCTGTATGAGGATCATGTTTTGTATTGCATTTAGCATCGCCGAGTTATACCCCTCTGTTTCTGTCTTGATACGAACTCACTGCAGTTCACCACGGAGAGACATAATGTTACATATTTTCACAGCCAGAGCATTCAGACATGCGCTGTCATCTCTATAAAACGTTTATGTTTATGCCTTGTTGTCAAGCATAACAATGAGAGTCTTTAGTAGGTCAGATGACTCCTGCAAATGTAGACCCTGTGTGTTCTGGGAAAATAGCTGCCAGGCTTGTTACGATATGAGTAGTTAGCAGTGGAAGAAAATGCATTCAGTCAACATTAAGTATTCTCTTTTAGAGCGGCTCCTGATTTTGCAGCTGTAAAGCGCTTTATGAGTTAAGAGTTTGTGGTGATAATGAGTGGGATCACATCTGCAGTGTAGCTGTGATAGCCAGAGGCAGACTCTGGTGAACAGACATTGATTACTCAAGAAGTAGAACAACAAGCAGCCCAGAAAACAGCCGGAGCTGATGTTTGATCTTTTGGCCTGCATCCTCTCTGTCTCACAGTTTGGAAATTTGTGTTAATTCTCACAATATTTCAACAAATATCTGGCAGCCAGTTTTGGCTCATGTTGCGTAACCACTTTGATCTGTAGTGTGACGCCCTCTGTTCCGAATTTGACAGATGACACAGTGGTCTGCCGTCATCCAGTTATCCAGCAGTTATGCAGAACTACAACGATGATCCCCCTTTTTTGAGAATCATCATTTTTATGTCCATATATATATTTTTTTTTTTTCAGAGTCATGACAGCAACTGTGTGCAGAATGGTATTGTTATTCAAGGCAGTCGATGTGAAGTATTTAATGTAGTTTTCTTTGGTGACTGTCTGAAAGCCTTCCTATGATGGCTGACACTTCTTAAACCCGACTTGTCATTCAGCTGACATTCACTTCTTAAGTACCTCCAAACAGCCTTTTTTTTCACCCTCCCACAGATGAAATGAAAATGGATGTCATTTTGGCAATTCAAGGAAATTATCCTTTTATTGAAAAGGCTCTGTAGCATGGGGATTTAATTTTTGCTAATCGCTAAATTCAGCATTTCCATCAAGACTCAGCTTGTTTTGGAAAAACAAAAACATTAAGAAGATTGGGTTAAGACAGTGGAATTTGTTTGTGCTTTATGGTGCTCATCAGTTGCAGTCAATTTAAGTCATTTAAGGCAGACTAAGAGAAGGTTGTGGGTACATTGGTATCCTGTGTGGGGCTCTGTTTCTGTAGACTGGTGGATCAGGGCATAGCAACACTGCTGTGTCTTCTCTTGGGCAAAGTGTTGGTTTGATGTCAGGCTGTGGCTTGCTGTTCGTGGCCTGGGGGTCGTGACTCTCATGGCAGGACCCCTTGAGCCTTTGTCAGGGGTCCTCTCCTGGATCATTATAAAGGCTGCCCCCTATGACCTGCCTTCACTGCCGTGTGAAATCAGAGCCCTGCCCCTTTGCATACTCAAAGTGAGTGTTCCACCCATGTTTGTATGCAGAAGGATTAAAGGCAGGAAAGTGCCCTGAGAAGGCATGGTCTTTGTTATTTTTCAAATTAATAGGATTTGTCTTGTGGTTAAAAGTCATTAGTTTATTTACATTAGCCATAGTGGGAGTTAACAGTGTCCAATTGCGTGATAGAGTATGTATATGTCCATGACATGATCCAGATGTCACATATGTGTGACATCTGGATCAGGCCGAGTCAAAACTGTAATTTTGCTTTAAATCGGTCTTTCATGTTTTTTGGAAATAAATCCAGCATGTCGCCAGACTTAAGCATGTGATGATGTGGAGAGTGTGGTGTGCTGGAAATGCCTCCTCAGATCGGTGTCCTCAAATTTGTTTTTATGGCATTCAATTTTTAATGACATGAAAGAGAGAAGTGCAGCATATTTGAGAAGCTGGTACCAGGCAGCTTTTTTACTTGATGAGTGACTTAAACTTGATCAATGAATTCTATCTATTGATGAACTAATGGTTGATTGTACTAACTAATGCTTTGTCTTTGCTTTGGGCACAAGTCCAGATACACTGTGAGAATTAAAACAGCTGTGAGACTTGGGTGTCCTTATGTCACCTTCGCCTTCTTGGTTAGTAAATATTGTCATTCGGGAGTTTGGGAGCATGAGCCAATCTGAAGGCAGCTGTCACCATAACCTGACCTATGGTGATGGTCAAATTTTGTCCCATTAACACCATGCCGGGGCCACGTGAAGTGCCTGTCTTTGCATGCTAAACCATCTAGGAATCTGTTGGGAAAATAAGATACCTTAAGGTGGATGGCAACTTGGGAACTATTGCTACAGTGGGACATTAATTGCATGGATATTGGACTATACAAATATAAAGGCTCAAATTTACCTTAATTTTCTACCACTTGTCTGCTGTCTTCCCTTTGTGGCCTTTAATTAATCTAAATAGCTGTAATATGTTATTTCACGTAAATGTTACCTTTTTTGTCACTTAAACAAACAGTTTAAACTTCCTGCAGAAGTTAAGCTGTAGCTAACACTCCACAGTGGATGATGGTGGATATCTGTGCTGCTGCGACTTCACAGCTTCTCAGAGGTGTTAGTGGAGGTTAGAGGTTGAAAGACTAATGGAATCTCAACGCCCCCTGGAGCACTCCTCCACAACATCACACACTTACCATCTGTTTTACCTACCCCTCCTTTTATAACTGTGTGTGTATCTGTCGTGTGTTTCCACCCGGTGGTATGGCATGGGGTGTGGCACTGGTGTGTGTTGGTGCATGAGTGTGCATTTGCATGGGTGGGTGAATGGTTATTGACAGCACCATCTGTGGCCACTCACCCTTTTTGCAGTTTTAATAAACTGTGCTGAGCACAAGCAAGGCTTCCCTTTGCCCGCTGTGCTTTTCATTGTAGCCATAAAGGCCACCCTGACGTTACTGCAGCCCCCTCTGACCCCTCACCTCCCACTAAAAAATCCAAACCAACCCCTATCCATGCCTCTGCATCCCTAAACCAAACAAAAAAAGGCTACAATTCAAATGGCAGTGTTGCAGACGAAGACAAAACAAGAAGCCTGGTGTATTGTCTCTAGCTGTAACCCACACTGGTTAATTCAGTTTCTTTCCAGAAACGATCAAATCAGACCCACTGTAGCATGACGGAGACTGAGGCTGTTCCACCTGTGAATGAATCGCACAGACTGAGAACCATTTAAGCTGTTGCACATGCCATATTCTGCTGCTGGTACTCCTCTCTCTGTTGGCAGTGTTGGGATATAGAGAAGAATCTCTGTGTGGGACTGATGCCTGGTAATGAGCTGGATGAGATTCAGTGTGTAGCTGTAGTGCATTAGCTAATAGGAGGTACAAGGTGTTAATGGAATTGAACCGTGCTTAGAGAGAGTAAAACAGAAATTAGAACCAAAGGGGGAAAGTGAAATGAAAGGGAGGGCTGAAGGGGGGATTTGGAGAGATTTTGGCAACTTTCTGGACAACTTTAATTCCTTTGAACCACTGCTGGGGCCCAGCAGATGGACAGACAGGAAGGCAGACAGACACAGTTTGACCATCAGGCCATGCTGCTGTCTGCCACCCAGTAGGGCTGGATTAAAGGGGAAGGAGATTGGGGGATGGGAAGGGACGCTATGAGGTCAGTGCAGGAATAAGTGAAGGCGGAGGTCATAAGCTCTGACTTGGTTGACTTGTTTTAATCTGCATCTGAGTGTGTTCAGCCGATTCATCTGCCGAATGTAAGCCGTTTATGTGTTTAGCAGTGGCGAAAGCGTTTTAAGATGAGTGCCAATGTCATATAAGTGAAGTCTCTTTGGTTCTTATTTCCTGCGTTCACTTAAACAATGTAACATCTGCCACTTTGGCTTCCTCCTTTCTGTGTCAAAGATACAACAGACCACAACAATCTGTTCACAAGCTGTGCCTTGCTGCTTGGCTCAGGTATCCCAGTCTCATGAACCCTCTGGGAACTGATAATGAGCTTTTTAGGATCCCAGATCCTCCACTCCCACTGTCAAAAGCTTCTCTATGCTCAAGATGTTACCACAACTCTTAATGTGACTGCTCCTGAATGTGTTTACTTTGGGTTTATGGATAGGTGAATACTTTTTGTCCTGACACTCCCTATAAGTCACCATACTTTGTAAAGAGCTTTATTTCGAAATGATGTAAACTAGTGAGTCATTAAGTCATCAGATCGACTACGGATGTGCTCAGAGAGGAGTGTCATAAGTGGGTGTCACACTGCTTTTACACCTACTCCACTAACTTGATTATGACCCATGTAACGGCACTTCTTAGATTATTGCAACAAGCATGTGAACACTTTAATCAGGTTATCCTACTCACATTAAGTTTATAATTGTAGTAAACCCAACTAGATTAACAACTGGCTTACTTATCAGTCCTTTGAATTACTATTGGCATGTGTACAGCATTGTCTGAGCTCATGACATAAAGTGGATAAGCATTTTGGATTGGCGTAGCTGCCTGGCTAGCAGTGGTGGAAATTTGTAGTAGTCTGTAGTATTTTTGGGAAACAGCTAAACCACAAGTTCTTTTATTCCTATTTCCGGTTAGTCTGCAGATTGCCACACAATCCTTGAGATATTAGAGGTGCTCAGGGGAGTTTTCTTGTAAACAAACAAAAGTTGTGTTTACATTCCCTGTTACCCAGCGAATCACTGATCGTATCTAAGCGGTCTAACAGAAGTATTGAATTCATTTCCTTTCACATAAAACAACAACCTTTTTGTAGTATTTTAAATCCAGCATGACTTGAATTTATGATCACTAGCTCGCAGTCTTTTCTTCTCCGTCTTTGTCGGAGCATTGGTGCATTTCTTGGTGCATTACTGCCACCTGTAGGTCAGTGGAATAGTGTGACTCTCAATTGCCCATGCGCATGCACGAGATAAACACAATGAGGATCCAGACACAAGCGGCTCCATAGTGCCACTAGAGGTGAAAAACTCAGAAGGGGACCTTTAACCTCACTATCAACACTATTTATATAGACTGTAGTTGCTGAGTACTGAATGTGCAAAGCCTTCTTTGAATCCTTCTTGAACTATCATAATCTGGGTATCTACAGGTACTGTTTCGTCTGCATGCGATTCAGGGATAGGATACATTCTTAAGGGAAAACTACAGTTCATTGCTGGTTCCTGCGTTACTGGATTTCAGCTATTACTTTGGTGAGAATAGTTTTATAACCAATAGGAGCAATGGCCAAACTAAGAATAAAACCCAACTTGTAATAAATGTAAGTTTTCCTCTAAGAAATGAGCTCATTACAGTGCCACACTGAGAACCTTTCCCCTTTGTTCCACCTTTTTGTCTGAAATGAGACAAGGCTCTGTGTAATATTATGACTCCATGAGAGCAATGAGACATAAACAATTCAGAACCCAAAGCGATAAGAAATGTCTTACGTAAAACTAAAAGATGTACGGTCTCTTAGTAACAACTAAAGTGCTGTATTCACCTTACGTGATCCCGGGCCCTCACTTGTGCTTGTATATCTCTCTACATTCGACTGCCCTCAGCTGGCACGCTTCCCAGCTCTCCTGAAATAATGCAATTCAAAACAATCAAATGTTTGGCAGGAATGACAACTAAGCAGCTTTTATTGTGCTGACAAGTCAAGCCTTGTCTGCGTTCATCAAAGGGCTCGTCATATTTCCTGCACCTGACAAAGACAAGCCAAATTACACCTGTGACTTGCTGCGTAGTTATCATTCTCACTATATGCTTAAGTGAGTACATATTAAACTTATGTAGATTTATGCAGACATACTGTATATGCAGTAATAGCTTGCAGTTTTGTCCAACTCAACTCACCCAACTCTTTGAATCAAAGTTATGCGCACAAGTCAGACCAAATCAATGCCTGATGTCAACTATCTAACTTCTTTAACAAGTTATATCCTCTGTGACTTGATCTCCTCAGGAGCTGTCTTTACAGGCAACATATAACCCCCAACATAGGGCTGGGCGGTATGACAAAATTTTCATATCATGGTTTTAAGAAAAAATCATGTCATGGTGTTTTGCTCAGGTTCGGCCAACTTGACATGCTGCTGTGTTGTGCTATGGCCTATTCAAGTGCCGGAATTTGTTATTTACCTGACAACGCCTGAACACAACACACGCTCCGCTCCATTCATTTGGGCTCCACTGACTGCGTACGGAAGCGACACGTAGAGAAGCCAGCGGGGTTGTTTACCGTTTGCGGAGCCGAGAGGCTGCATGAAATGTTAAAGCATTTTCCACCTAAGTTATTACATATATTTGAGTTATCTACAAGTTTACTGTACTGTTTGTCATCTACTCGCTTTCAAATGTCCGCCACAGACATTTACACAATGTCACGGATAAACATGGGTAAATGCATGAAAAAAAATCATCACATATCACCTCTGGTTTATTCATTTAAAAACACATTGTGCTCATTTAGCACACTATTTCATGTAGTTTTTATCTGCTGGAGGGTCGTCTAGGGGAGCGTAGCGCGACAAAAATAGAAGAGCCGCGTAAAATAGAGAGTTGTCGCGCGACAGGCGGGGGGTGTTGCGCTGCTCCCGTTGCCGGTGGAGCCACTGTAATTGATTAACGGGGCGAGCTGCTACGGGATTCGCGCTGCAGACGTGTCGCGCCGCTGACATGCCCGGTGGATCTCGGCTGTAACTATCTCGGACTCGGGACAGGTCGTCTTCGGTCAGGAAAATGCGGTCCGAGCCATGCTCTAATGTGCTCACCTGTGTGTACGCTTTGTCTGATCACGCGACTCCTCCTGGTCCCCTCCCCCGTTTTCCTTTATTCTACCTTGACCCAATGACCCCAGGGAAGCAGCCTTTGAGCTGGCAGCCCTCCTAATCAATAGCCAGAGACCACCCCTTGAGGCACGGCTGCCATGTTGGGCCACTGCCTCGAGGAGAAGTTTGGGGGGGAAATAGTGTCATAAAAAGAAGCGGTCAATGAAATGTCAACCAAAGGCTTCATCCCCCCTTGTGTCTGTTAACATGATTGAATGTAGCGTAAAGCCAAGAAGTCAACCATGTCTTTAATGTGAAAATATAATGCAGCCGTGCTGCTGTGGACATCCCAAAATGTCTACACTGTCTCATGTGGTAACTTCTGCCTCTGTCTCTGGTTCCCTCATTGCACTCAGTCTGTTTTTAGCAGTGCTGAGAGGAGTTGGAAAGAGTTTCCCATGGTCTCAGCTCTTCGCTTATCAGCCTCACTATAAAGGCTCATTGTAGGCAGCAGCAGGAGGAGGCCCGAGTCGAGTGAGCAGCCATGGCTGGTGTCTGAGCAGCCCCAGGCCGGTCTTGTGAGCTCTGGCCTGAACTCTCCTCCACCCTCCCCCGAGATGGAAACTGGAGCCATAGCTGCAGTTCCAGCCACGGATATGTGGGGGTGCTTGGAAATAAAAAAGAAAAAAAGCCATTTACGGATAAAGATCTGTCAGCCATGTTCCTCCACTGCTCACTGTGTCCCTCTGCCAGTGGTCACACATGGAGCAAGGCTCAGTTCTCCTCTGGCTGGGTTATGTCCCCTCTCACACGGTCAGTTTCTAGGCTTCAAAGACTTTCTCCATGACTAACAGCTAACATTAAAGTAAACTATAGGTGAGTGATGAAGATGTTATGTATTTATATGTTTTTTAATCCTCTAAAACATTAATGAAGCTTTTACATTCCCTGAAAACTCTCCAAGCTGCGTTGCAACATTGGTCAGCCGTTTCTATAAATAACACAATTATTGTATTGTCATGAGACCTCATGTCCTGCGGTTATTATGCAATACATGAAATAGCTCTCTTTGTATCTTCCTTTTGCATGTGATTTACAGTTAGATGAAAGAAAGAAATCCAACTGAGTCATCAAGTATTTCTAGCACACTTACACATGCACACAGAGCAGACTAATTCATAATAGACGTTGATAGGTTAAAAGCTACTGACACGCAACTTATTTGGTATTCAATTTCAGTCTGTCTCTGTCCTCTCACTGAACCCCTGCTGGCGGCCTTCTGTCCAGGACAACTTGACCCTCTGGTCACCAAACCGCTGACCTCTGCTCCTTGACCTGAATTTTCAGACCACAGCTCTGCCAACTCTGTTCAATTAGATGGGTGTGCCTGTCATGGTGACAGCAGGAATCGTGGATGCCAGTTGGCCGTTCAAACGGATAATTAATTAGTTTTCAATCCAGTGATTTTCAGGAGGGGTTTATACTCTTATGTGTAACCTAACTGCAAAGTAACTAGTAAACAATACTCCTTTTTGACTAAATTGCAATATGGAGCCACAGGAACTTAACTCAAGAACTTAATGAAACACTTAATCCCCTTTGCACATTCCTGTTTGTGTTTCCACCACATCCTCAGAACTGTGAAGGTTAAGCAAATTAGACTGATAACATATCAAAAATGCTGTTCTTTGTGTTTACTGTGGCATAACACTTGGATGAATGTGATGAATGGATGCTTGAGTTTCTAACCGTGATAAAACAACCAGCAAATTAAGTTTTGTTTCTTTTGTTCCTCTCCCCTATTTGTGCATGCTCTCATCTCGTTCGCAACTCTCTTTTCCTTCCTTCCTGCTCGAGTCAGGAAGCTGACAACATAACTTTGTTTTTAGCGTCAATTATCATGACAAATCTGTCCCCTGTTCTAGTTTTGATACCAGTGTCACCCAAAACTAAATTTAGTTCCTGGTTGCTAAAGTTGGATAAAGTTCGTACTAATTCTGTGTTTTTCCATAGTTGAGTAAGAGAGTAATTTTTAGTGTTACAAAGTCATTTAAAGCTTCTGCTACCACATTTCCATCTACTAATTACTTTAATGATGTCTATATGAGGAATCCTGTGAAGGAAGAGGCCTGGCGGAGCACGGCAGCACCGCAAGTAGCTGCAACTCAGTTCTTGGAAATCTTTGTCGTGTCATTTCTTCTTCTGGTGGTAGGTTAAGATGAAGTGGAGCACATTGCTCTCTGCAAGAAGTCCCTGCAGACTCCCGACAGCCCATTTTATTATAGTTTAATAGGAGTGGCATGAGCTGCACAGCAAAGTTAGTTTTTTAGATCAGACCGGTCTGGAAATAGAACGAGCGTGACACCGTCCCGGTCTGCCCCTTTTCTCATAACCCGAAGTAGAGCAAAGCCTATCTGACACAAATGGACATGAAGAAAATAGTATGGGGGACAATTTTTATCTCCTCCTTAATTATAGATTGTGATCTCCACTTGGAACCGGATGATAGAAATTGCTGAAGCACCATTATAGCAGGGGGAATAAGATTGTTTAGAACAATTCAAAAATGTCTGCACCGTTTGTGTGCGCGTGCATGCACTTGCTCAGTCAGCTGCCCAGCGTGGACACAGACTCTGTGGGCATGCCTCATATATCTTACTTTTTAATCAGGCAGTGTGGAGGAAGCTACCGTCTCCCCTGGGGTCCTGTGATTTGTCCTGGTTAATGGCGTGTCACAGGGGTGTGATGCATGGCAACCTGGCTGGGTGTGTGTGGCACATGCATGACTGGACTGTGGTTGCTTTCTCTCTCTCACACACACACACACACACACACACACACACACACACACACACACACACGCCCACACGCCCACAAAAGCATGGCCTCTATCTCCCGGCTCTGTGGGGGACAGAAAAGAGAAAGCCCCAGTCTTCCTCACTATAGTGTAGAGAAACAAAGCGCAGTGAAAGCTGATCTGTCTGTTCTTTTCTTCTTCCTCCCTCTTTGTCCCTTGCTCTCCCTCTCTGAGCAGCTGCCCTAAGGTCGATCACATTCTCTGGCCGTGCTCGGCTCAGATCTTGCGTGGTAAAGCATTGGGTGGATTTTTGTGGTGTTGGCCCCCGCAGGCAAAACTGGCATCAGATTTCACCTGTCCAGTCTTGTCAAGTTTGTGTTCACGCAGGGACGATGACAAAAGCTCATAATGAGATATTCTGAGATTTTTTTCAGTGGAAGACGTGTCATCTCAGCGCCTGAGAGTCAGACTGAGAGCCTGCTCTCAGAGTCAGCCACTGGTACTTAGAAAAGTGGGAGAGGATTGGCAGTTAAAGCCTCCCTGAGGGTAGGTCGGAGGAGATAACAGCACCTAACTCTCTGTCACTTCCTCCATATTGGCTTCCACTATAATTATCTGGAAATGAGGTCTTTGTGAAGCCTCCTCATTCTCTCCATGTGTGTGTGTTGGAGCTGGTCATGTTCGCCTGTCTTGGCCTCTCGTGCCCTGTAAGGAAGGGGGCTGTGGCGGGGTGTCATTGTGGACTTCCTCATTCTCCACGGCTTGGCTTTCACCAGAGTTGCTTTGTGAGAAGTCAATCCCGGCTGGCTGTGACTGTGACAAGGGGACTGATTGAGCCTCAGGCTGCAGCGCGGGATGCGGTGAGGGCGCTCAGTCTGAAACCTGAGTGAGGGGAAAAATTAGGATTTGATTTTGACTACAGCTATGTCTTTTTCAGCAATGCTGGGCACAGAGATAAGAACTGTAAATGTTCAAACTACACACAGCTTGCCTATGATGGTCTGTAATTCTGTGTAATGTTGGATATTCTGTCATTTACTCAGGCCTGGCTGGGAAACAGACACCCGTGTTAGAAACAATGACAATGGCTCTAACATGGAAACAAGAGAAAAGCAAAGCTCAACAGATTGCAGACAAAAACATTTATCAGCATCATTCATTCATCTGCTATTGCTTTGCGTCTATAGTCCACACTACTCTGGTGTTTCCGAACCCCTAAAATAGAGACCTTCGAAAATGCTGCTGGCCCTGTTTTACTTTGAAAACTGTGGGTTGTGTTTTAGTTTGGACGGCTGTAAACCTAGACCTTTGAAAATGATGACGCAGACACACATGTTTGCTTTACAATTAGGTTTTAACAGCCATGACGTGTCACACTAAACTACATTTTGGGTTGTGTGGGTAACGTTACTTCAGTCCATATGCCAGTTTTCCTCTGGAAAAATGCTCCTGCTACTGCTCTGATAGG
Organism: Epinephelus moara; assembly: GCF_006386435.1. Classification (NCBI taxonomy): domain Eukaryota; kingdom Metazoa; phylum Chordata; class Actinopteri; order Perciformes; family Serranidae; genus Epinephelus; species Epinephelus moara. The sequence goes on along the minus strand of NC_065525.1, from coordinate 16,222,334 downwards.
TCGCTGTATTTGTTATGCCATACTCCCAATCTGTGTTTTCTGCCACCTTTACTGCCTTATACTTCTGTTACTCTCAGTAGCTGTGTTGTCGGCCCAAGCAAATAAATCTTATGTCTTATTTTTTGCCATTGCTCTTCTTCCTTTGTATTATTTTCTGCAACTTAGCAACCAGCCACAAAGCAGGCAATCTGCTTCCTGTTTACATCTTCACTGACATGCCAAACATATGGGAATAGTCATGTGATTTGCGTTTAGGCGTGTTAGTACGGACAGAGATCATTTCTGTGTGTACAGTGTTTGTCTGCATTTTAAAATGCCTTTTTAAAATGAACATGTATTGGTGTGGATGTGGCCTACAAGTCTACAGTCATGCTAGCAGCTCTGTGAGGCTGTACTCAGGCCCTGTGGTGCTTTGAGTTGAATGTTAACGTCAGTATGCAGATGTGCTTACAGTGGCAATATAAATATGCTGTTTATCAGTTACCATATTTGTTTAGCATTATAGCATGCTAACAGTTAGCATTAGCACTAAACACAAAAATCAGCTAAGGGTGATGGAAATGTCATTAGTTTTGCAGGTATTTGGTCATAGAAGTGAAAGCTTTGACCTGATGATGATGAGGAAGATGATGATGATACTATCCAATAGATGTTGAGACATTTCCATAAAATGAAATCCAATAGGCTCTGAGATATTGCTGTGAACCAACCCACGTTGCCACCTCTAGACCAATGCTGCTTGCATGGCTAAGAATATATTTGGACATGAATTAAGCCACTCCCTGTGCACAGGGAAGTTGTAAGCACAAATCTAACTTTCAGGGAAATAACTAAACCTCCATTTTATCAAATGTTAACACAACTGAAAGATTCTCTGTAGAAATGTCCTCTGCTGCTCATGTGTAGCCCTCAATCTGACAGAAGCATGTAATTACCCTGCCTGTTCCTGCTCCCACTCTTCTTAAGATTCCTTTGTCAGGTGAGGGTCTCTAAGGTTGATCTTGATGTTTGAGAAGAGGAATGCGAAGCAAATATTTATTCGCGCTACCGAACTCGACTGCACTGCAGTGAGCTGTCTCGATCAAGGCAGCCTCATTATTATGCCCTTGCGGTGCAGCGTTGGCCTTACAGACATTGTTGCATCAGACTGAGCAAAAAAACTTCAGATCCTCCAGTACAGCATTAAATTCCCTCTTTCTTTTAAAGTGTGCTTTGAGCTGTCAGTTTGGTTAGTTGCAGCTCGAGAAACATGGGGTTCTACTTAAAATTATGTTAAATTCTGGGAATGTTTGAAACTTGCATGATAATAAAATGATAATGATTGTAGGCTTTAGATGGTCCCTCTTTCCTGGGCTCTGATGTTTCATTCAAAGCCCTTAAACAGCTATTAAAAATGCACGTGTGCATATTTGGTTGAAACTCTGAAGTGTATCATATCAGCATAATTATATCTCTTTGATTTTAGATTATGCTTTTGCTTTGAAGTTTGGCTCTTGGCAAAATATCTGCGGCGTTTTCCTGTGGCTGTAGGAGAAGACCCTGTTGGTGGAAATCTGCTTAAATGTATATTTTTATTAGTTTGTCTCTTTCTGTTTAATGTCAACATCGACTCAGCTAATTATAGAGCCTCTAAAGTAGACAAAATATCTTCACTTTCTTGTAAACCAGTGTTATGTATCCATTTGTCCATAATATCATTATTCAGATAAAATAATCAGATTTGGCTTTGTGCACGAGAGGACTCATTGCCAGGGGAGTCTTTTCCTCCTGTGTATGTGAAATGATTCTTAAACCCTCAGCTCTTAGGCAAAGCCCCCACCAATATCCTCCACCTGCCCTTAATTCTCTACCCTCAATCTTCAATCCCAGCTTTAGCTCACCCATCCATGCACCTCATTACTCTAGCCCCCAACCTGCCCCTCTTAGCCTCAACCCCTGTGCCCTCAATCCCCACGCCTGTGACCAGCCACACTGAAGGCTAAATTCGTACTGATGCTCTTCCTCTGACATTCAGAATGAGTCGAGGCATCAACAGACCGGGTCGTAGAGGTCAAATATGGGTCTCTTTAGTCTGTGATCAGGCCTGGTTTAGTTCAGATGGAGCAGCTGGTCAGGTCTTGACACTTCTCGAGGTGTTCTGAAAATCAAAACGTTTTCTCTGCGGACACATGAAGATGGTCTGCTGCATAAAACGCTGCAAATATGTGCCTGCCAAGTTTGTTTGAGGTTTTAGTACGACAGAGACGAAGCCTCTTAGCTCAACGAAATGTGCTGCTCATCAATGCTGCTCCGACTCTGAGGTTCCCTCTCTTAGCCCACTGATGTCAGATTTATTAATCTTGTGGGATAGTGCCAACTATTCATTTACAGGATCTTTTTGTTCATATTGTAGATAAAAACTGTTGATTAGTGTATTATTAAACTGCAGAGAGAATTCAGCTAAAAAACTTAAACAGACCAAACTAATTTCTTGCAAGGCAAACACAATGTGTGATGGCTAAACATACCCACAAGTGAGGGAGAAAGCTAAACAGACAGAGTAGGAGGCAGACTTGATCTGACTCAGTGAGCTCCAGCTTTCCCATACTCCTCATGGGACGGCAGCTGTCCAGATACGTCAGGTGTGTGATCTGCCTTAACTCTGATCCCCATGTCCCACTGAGGTGAAGTCATCCACAGGGATGACCACATCAGTAGTGACTTAGGTAACCTCACTGGGAACTGATGCGGAAATAGTTTCCAGTTTAATACTTCAGTTAGTTGAGCTTGTTTCTCATGACTGACATGATTAATTGTATTCAGCAGGTGTTAGCCACAACATTTAACATCATCTAGGAAACAGAGGGTCGGATGCTCTGAAGCTGACTGAGGTGTTTGACTCAACTCTGTGAACATTAGCAGGCAGACGGACTCTAACCTTGAGACACTGTTGAGATTTAATTAAGCGCATTTCGATACATCTACCAATGCTCTCTGTGTACTAATACTGATATTACAGTTTGCTTCATCACAAGGTGTCTCAATCACTCTGAGTTTAATGAAGGCTGTATATTTGAGCACAGTTGAAAGACAACTCTTATATCACTCTGTCCTTCCTGCCAGAGATCAGACTCCACATTCCCCAAAGTGAATATGTTTACATGAGGCTGAAGCCGTCTCCAAGAGTGGATTATTTCAGCTGTCACAACTCTGAGCACCAGGTGGGAAAAGATGAACTGTTTTTCCTTAGAGGAGTTTGGGGGAAGTTTCTGCTTCTTGTACAATGTTTTCAGCTCAACCGTGCTACAGAAAAGTTTGGAATAGGAGGACGATTTTAATGCTGGAGTGAATTTTCCACTCTTCCTGTTGCCAGCCGTAGCTAGACCAGAGCTAGTAGCTTCCTAAAATGCCCTTTATGGTCAGCTACCTATAAAATACAGTTGCAAGTTCAACAGTTTGGCTCAGTTGATGTCACTCGACTGTATATGTCTGCATCATTTTGTACTGTAATCAGTGAGTATGTGTATGTTACTTCACGTAACTCCAGTCCATTGCTCCAGAACGTCTCTCATGACCTGCAGATCCTTTTCAGTCAAATGTCCCATCACTTATTCAGACAGACAGATTGGAAAGATGACAGATGGGAGTATACAGACAGAACAGGAGACAGACAAATGACTCACACAAACAGGACATCAACTAAACAAACATTAATACATCATATTAACACTCACCAGGCTACCACACAAGGACACTGTGTGCTACTTAGAGTCTAATTTAAAGGCATTACCCTCGTAATCAATACTGCCTGTGTGTAGACACAGTGGGGTTTGTAAAAGTATTTTTAGAGAGGGCTGAATGGGCGCGTGTGTGTGTGGTGTGCATGCATATAGAGAGTGTACAATAGGACAAACTTTCAGCTGTGCTTTGTCTTAGCCAGCTGCTCCTTTGCAGATAAGATGTTTTATCCATCTTTTCTGACCTTGAAAGTAGCCTTGTCTCTTTCAACTTGTGTTTCAGAGACACTTTTTTTTTGGGAAAATGTATAGCTTGAATTGAATTTGGGGACATTTTTTAAAAAAAACTTTAATTCAGAGTTGGTCATAAGCAAGATGAGGAAAAGAAGGACAAGAAAGTCTACCAAAGCATCCTCAGATTTACAGATTAGCTAAAAGAGAGCAACAGATGGAAGCTTTTGTGTCCAATCGAGAAAAGACCCCATTGTTTGCTGTGGAATGAACATCAACATGCAGTCCTGCTAACGTTCTGTTGAATTTTTTCTCACCAGTGAAACTCTTTGTACATTGGAAACTTCTTTGTAAGGGTCAGCTCACCATCAAAAAAGTGCCTTTGTGTTTCTCTGTCATCTGAACCAACTGTAGTTTATTTTAATGTGGTTTCTATAGCAGAATTATACACCATGCAGCCTCCACAACAAACTGTGCAACTCAGTTCCCTTTTGACTAAACATTTTCTAGGGCCCTCAGCCCTCACAACACTTTCTCAACTGATAACCGGCCCTGTGCCATTTCTGCCTCCTCTCCTGCTTCTCTTGCTCCCTCTTTCTCCCCAGTGGGCTTGCAGCACATGTCCTTGCTTCTGGAATTACAGGCTGATCTTGAATAGTAGGGTTGTTCCTCCTCAGTCCCCGCAGCTCCTCTGCTGGCTTAACCCTATCAAAGGCCCAGAAACCACACATCCTGCGAGGTGCTGTTTTTTGTGGTGGGGCGAGGGGAGGGGCAGAGCGAATGGTGGTCAGTAACGAGAAGGAAAACACATGAGCGGAGGATGATATTTTTCTTAGCTATTTAGTGGATACAGTACAAATCATGAAGGAACGGCTGATGTTTCCCATGTGGCTTTTTGCTCCGAATTCAGGGTATTTGTACGCCCCTCTGATGTCGGCCCTAATGTACTCCGCTGTGAAAGTTTGAGGTTGGCCGTCGCTCTTTCCATCTCTGGCACACACGTGCTGGCTGGCTGTGTGCTGTCCAGAAGGTGTCATCAATCACTGGCCCAACCGCAGAAAGAAATGAGTAGGAATCAAACAACATATCAGTGGAGATAAATCTTTCCCTCCCTACTGTAGGAAAATAACCACATACACAGAGATTTACTCTCATTCACTGTACATCGACTGTTGTGGGCTTATGAACTTTGGAAGGAAATATGCTCCCTACGTTAACCTTTTTTTTTGTCAGGAACTGCACTGTATATATCATTTAAAGCAGGAGAGGTAAAGTTGCAGAGTGGACAAATTCAGATATGTCTTTTTTTATTGGCCTGTCTAGCTGCCTGTCCGCCTCCCAGCATGTCAGTCCACCACTTAGGTCCAGACTAAAATAACAAAACAAATATTGGTAGGGCTGACCTGAATGCTTCGAAGGTTCGATCATTGCCATGGTAATCGATGTCCAAGTAAGAATTCGAATCCTCCATTTGTTTTTATACAAATCTGTATATGCATTACCCCCAAAAAAATCCCAAATAGCCCATAAAATAAGAAATAGTAATCCAACAATATTCATGATGCATCATTAGCAGTCCAGCACTACTGAAACTGGGGCACTTTGACCACATGTGATATGCTAGTAAGATGTCAGGAAAAAAGTTAAAGTCTTTGCAAAGACGACCCCCAAAAAGTAGAGTGCCAGATATGCCAAAGGAAACTGGCATATATCACATATTTACAATCAGCTTGGCAAATCACCTGTCTTGCAAATTATCCTTTTTTTCCAGCTATTATGGGTAACATTAATTGGACCTGTGCGCTAACAAAGAGGCTAATTGTCGCCTTATTTTAGGTGCATCAATTAAAAACTGATGCATCAAAAAAAGTCTGGATTATGTCCCTGTTGCTCATTCATTTCTAACTTTGATGCATTACTTTAAAAAAATGGTTTTCGACACCACAGAGAAAAACTGACACTTAGGGTATGCAATGAAACATTTTTATGAAAACATAAATATAACAACATGACAACGATGGCTTTTGTAGCAGATAACAGCAGAAAAAAGTATTAAAACAGTTTCAGTTGACAAAACTACTGAAAAATAGGGGTGGAAAAAATGCTTAGATGCATTGTGATGCAGACGTGGACAATTTGGCATTGATTCACAAAGGGTTGAATAATTGGTGTTGCCACTCAGAAGTCAGATATCATATCTGTAGGGGACCGATCTTAGGGGGAGATTGTGGAATTTCAGCATTAGCCTGAAATACTTTTTTTTTCTTGACTGCAGGACAAACCTTGATTAAAGCTCAAACCACTAAGAGCATTCTTTTTACTTTATTCCTCTCTTATGTTGTTTGTGTTCTTGAATTCCAGGTTTGAATCCTGCATTAACATATTTTTGAAGTTCACAGCCTCCCTTCATCTACTGATCTTTTCTTGGAGTCATTAAAAGATGGATTAAGCTAATCACGGGTCGGTCTTTCTGCTAGTATTTGTTTTCATTAAGCTGAAAAATGAAATATTTGAGCTTAAGAAGGAGAATGAAAAATAGCCCCCAGGTATGTTTCCCCTTTCTCTGCTGCGGTAATATGTGGAGTTCATTGTAAGAGAGCCGTCCACTACCTCTGAAGAGTCTGAAGGGGCACATCAAGTCAGGTGTTTATGGAGATGGAGTGTGTAATAAGGGGACTGGGAGGCTTTAATGGAGATCTTTGCGAGACTGGGACTACTTTCTCTGAGCTCCTGAGCCAGCAGGCTATTCTAACCTGGATGTTAAAAGGGCACTCAACAATAATCAATAATACTGTGGCTTCTTAATCTCTTGCATCATCGTTTGCTTTTCAGATGTATCAGATGCGTCTGCTGTGTGAGGCTCAGACAGAACACTGAACTTGAAACTGAAGGAAGCTTCTTTGCTTTGAATGATGGGATGCAGTTGTCTCTGGGTCAGAGGTCATAGGAAATTGAATGTACACATTCCCAACTCACGCATACAACTCCGCTGTGGAAAACCATGGTTGTACCTGTGTCCAGTAATATGGCAACAATAAAAAGAAAAACTCACCACATAAAATTAAGAGGTTGCTTTAATTTGATTGAGTTACATAATGCATTCTTCGTCTTTTTTTGGTTGCATGTCGGCCGGATGGTCAAGCTTTGTCAGCGACACCTCAGCTGTAGCCATGTACAGTCATCTCCTCTCCCCTCTATACTTTCCTCTGGCCCATCGGTGCCACAGTGTCCCGACTGTGGGAACACGTTGTCAACTCAAGCTGGCAACGGATCCAGCTGGCTCCGGGCCACGGATCCTGGTGTCCCAGCCCAGCTCTGGTGTCTCCACGCTGCTGTGTAGGAAGACAGACAAAAGAACAGGCCTTTTTTTAAAATAGAGGTGTACATACTGTGAAGGAAGGCAGATGTACAAACACATCGGGGGAATAGACAGCTGGACAGAGAGACAGACAGATGGTATAGGAAGGCAGCTATGTAGATCGTCTGGATAGAGACAGACGGATGGACAATAGAGACAAGGAGGCAAACAGGATGACTGAGTGAAGACAAACATTCATCTAATGAGAGATGTATCACAGCATCAACACTATCACACTAGCAATCATACTTAAGCGATATCTTAAAGGGTGAAATGATGAATTCATGAATTGCTTTAAACAGTTATTATTTTTCAAGCTAAAAAGGCAAACATTCAGTGCTTTTTAACTTCTCAGATTTCAGTATTTGCTGGTTTTCTCTTTTATTTTGTATCAGTTTTGAATTTAATGAAGATAATTGTACTGAAATAGACACGCCAGCCAACAAGCCAGCTTACAGACACATTTACAGACAGAAATAAGCAGCAGAATTGGAGGGCAGACCTCTGCAGCTCTGAGTGCCATCAGAGGCCGGCGACGAAGCTGACCTGAGACCAAACTGTCCAGTGTGCAGCGGAGGGAGACGGTTGGAGAGCAGAGGTCAGGAGATACACTGCAGAGTCAGGAACCAAGGGCAGGGAGCTTGTTGGTGGCAGAGCTGTCAAATGGATTCATCTCCCTGACTGGAAGTGTTTCAGGAGCCTGGTCTGCATACCTGCAATGTAATGTACTCAACCCCCACACAGGTGCACCCACTCCCCCCTCGACATGTTATGTGTGTGTTGAGATTGTATGCAGGTGCGTGGGTGGGGAGCCACATTGTGCGACTATTCATTTATATGCTTTCTCTGTCTCTTTCTCTCCTTCCCGCCTCCTTGGGGCCCACGAGGAGGGAATATATCCACAGTCTCTTAGAAACAACCCCACCTTCAAACGCTTATCACCGCAGGCCACATAACTGCTCTGCCATTCTTTAGGTTCGTCTTTCAGAGTTTGTATTATTCAAGTCTCGGCCAGCATGCTTTAGTTTCCATTTGTTTACTGCTAGGGGAAGTAAATATTCCTATAGATGAAAGCTTGTGTGCCTCAGTTCCAGATGTTTCTCGTGTGACACCCTCTTTAAAGGCATTTATCTCCTCGGCTGTCCGACCACAGGATTTTCATAGTATTGTTACCCCAAACAAACATCCCAACTGTAAGAGCTGTAGGCCTGCCCAGCCAAGTCTCTTGCCTGAGGTTAGCTTTGTTGAGAATAAGAGGCTGACTGGTTGCCTTGACATGCGAGCTTTAGCACCTTTATCTCTTCCATCACTAATATCCCCAAACAAAAGGACAAAGGCAGGCCAGATACAAGGCGAGGTGTCATTTTTCATTTGGGAAAATAGAAAAGGTCTGTACATCTGAGGTGTAAAAACCGCAAGTCCAGGTTTTTTTCTAAACTTCAGTGTATGGTCTAGACTTTAACTTAAAACAAGAGGTTCCTTTGGTTGGACTGGTGTTAGCTATACGGATTATCTACGTCTCTTCTTTCTTTTACACACAAGCGCCCACATTGGTCCCTTTAGGGCAGCCGACAAGAGCAGCTGGGTATGGTCTAGAGATGAATGAGAAAAGTGGGTGAGGTCTGGCCAAAAGACTGAAAGAGATCAATGTATTTCTCACAGATTCACTTTCCTCTGATGTTAAGCCACACAGATGTAACCACTTCCCTTCCTGAGCAATACTCGTCCACATTTTTATCATCCTCAGTGTTAAAGTGAAGCAGCATCAATCATTTTGTCCCTCGTTCTGTCTATTTTTTGAGTATCAAATTCTTGCTCTGTGCAGGCTCTGAGGTTTCTAGCTTGCTTCTTTGCAGAGGACAGCAGCTGTGGTCTGCTTTGATTCACAGCAGTTACAAAAGGATTCCACTGGTGACCCAGAGTTACAGCAAAAAAAAAAAAGAAGCTAAGAAGAAGAAGCAAATTGTCCATAGAAAACTCTTCAAACGGTTTCTGTTGTATAAAGGCCACACCAGAATGTGTGGATTCGCTTGTGTCGGCAAAGTACATCTGCACAAACTTTTGATGTTAAATTCAACTTTGGTGACCTTTGACATGCAAATTTGTGCCGTTGACCAAAAACAAGCCATCTTGCGAGTGCTGACCTCTAAAAGGAATGGAGAGCTAGAGAGTCCAAAATAGAGGAAGCTATTGTAACTTATCATATGTATGGCACCATTCACTTTAATTTATCCTCCTTTGTCAGAGGATAAACTGTTCCGCAAAAGAGTAAATGGTTTGTAGACAGTTATAAGAAGGGAGTCAATGGTACAATATGCTTTTTGAATAAACTATGTGAACTGTTAGTTGCTGAGCTAACAAACTTGCAAGCTCATTAGCTCAAAAAATTCCCTCCCTGCTGATGGAGAGTCCTGAGAATCAAAATAGCAAGCAGGAGTAAACAACTCATTACAGAGAAGTTAGCAGTTAGCTTGCCAGCGAACAGCAGTGTACTTTAACAACTTGCCCTATGAGTCGCCCCGATGTCACCAAGCTTCACTCTCTCATCTGTCAGAAAGACGTAGGTGAATATTGCCGAGCCACTTTCTGGGGTGAACAAACCAAAAACATCTCTCTGTTTTTGATCTAAGAGTATGCGAAAGATAGTGAAAATCTTTGCATTGCAAAAAAAAGACTAAATAATAACAAGACACAAAGGTTTTTGTCGAGCTTTGGAGCTATGAGCTGGACAAAGCATGAAAAGTTAATATTTAGCTGTGTTGTTGAACATATTAAACACATGGATGAAAAGCAGAGAAGGAGATTATACTGTGGCAGTGATGTGTGTGTGAGATGCTTTGACACTTTTTTTGGCATGACTGAGGGTCGCCATTGCAATTCATTGTAACTCCTGTGAATCCAAACTGACTGCAGTCTCTGCTCTTAGGGAAGCAGCAAGCCACACACTTTTTAGTCCCAACTTACAAGCCGAAAGGTGAAGCATTCCTTTAAGAGTGTAAATACATATACATGCATGCCTATCAACACATTAACACACACAAGCAAACCTACACATCCTAAAACAAAAGCACAAACCTCTACCGGTCCATCTGATCGGCCAGACACACACCAGACTGGTGTCCAGATCAAATACAGCGTCTAGATGTTAACCAGCAGCTGAACAAACAGCTCTGCCTCCAAAATGTGCTTACTTCTCCCAGCTTTCAGCTCCTCACTCTATTTTGTTTGGATCAAAACGATGGTCCTAGCAGGCCACCGTAATGTCAGCGGCGATTGATCTCTCTCCTACTCGCTGCAGGCCTCTTGTCTGTGGGGGCGTTGCCTTAGCAACCGTGGCTTTTTGGCTCATATGCCATTTGGCAGTGCTGAATCTAATTGGCAGATGATTACATTTCAGTTATTGAAATTACACATTTAAATATTACCTCGGTGAATGCAACTGACGTGGATTTAAGTGTTTGTTTTTCCCTAGTCAGAATCGTCTGGTCTGACATCTGTTTTTTGACTGCTGGAGTGTATTGTCTTTGAACAGTAAGCGCAGTTAGCCACCATGGCTGAGCTGTTTCTGAATCAGACTATAAAAACCAGAGTGCAGGAAGGAACCTGAGCTCTTTGGGTCTCCCGCCCACAATACTCCCGGGCTCAAGAGAAAACATGAGAGCTCAAATCACGGCCACTACTGCATTTCCTGTCTGCGTGTGTTGGAATTTCTGAGAGAGGTGGTGCTTACGTGTGTGTGTCCCAGTCAGAGGAGGTCATAATTGGCATGAGCTAATAGCAGCTCATAGCCTTCCTATCTTCAGCGGTATGGATGTGGCAGCAGTGACTAACAAACAAAGCTGCCGATGAAGATAAGCTGCTGTAAAACGCAACTCTTGTAAGTCACTTCACATGAGTAGCACTGTACTATTGGATCATAAAATATCCCAAAGGACGTTGGTTCAGCTCTCAGTGTTTGAAAGAAGCAGAGGATTATGGGCCAGGCTCTTTTCCACTCTGATTTAACAGTCTTTCTCTGGATCACAGTAGCCTACAGTCCACTGGAGCTCTCTCTGTGGTTTTGGAAGCTGCTAACATGTCAGTCAGATGTTGTAATGGGGATCACATTGCCAGCTCTGTAATATTTTGAGATAAAATGCTTTAGTAAAGCTGGCAGTGTGCAGTGTGTAGTTTGGCTGTGCTTTATGTGATCGGAGAGAATCTGTTCAGCCTTGTTGGCAGGTCTGTATCGTAACTGTGTCCCTGACAGCTTTATTTCAACCAGAAATGGGATTTGTCACCTTTTCAGTGCTTTATGTGTTCTATCACTGACGGAGCAGGCAGCGCGGCATGTCAGTAAATAGAATGAGACCTCGATATTAGTAATGTAATCTGAGTAGTGATGTGATCACAGATAAAAACCACACAGGAATCAGTGACACGTTCTAGCAGTCATGCCCAGATGTAAGGCAGAGGGGGTGGTAAGGACCAACAATGTCTGACATACCAAGCACGTGATGAATTTCTTACTGGTCCCACTATCGTAATGAAGTCATTACAGAAGTCCTCCCTCACAAGATTACTACGTGATCACTATAGCTTAGTCACTGCAGTGTTTATCACAAGTGTATTGTGGGTGACTCTCTGCATCGTCACTTAGCGGTCCTAATGAGTCAGGATGGCAAATGTAGAAAGGTCTCTCATCTTGGAGACTCTATAGGGTACTGTAGCAAGCATTATGTGGTCAGCTGACCAGTGGGCGTAGTCTGGCAAACACTGGTGCTATTGAGCTACTAGTAGCATGCTGTCATCTCACAGTCTCAGAGTCTCAGGGGGCTTTCATATCAGGAACCAACCCAGATCTGATCACTCTTGACCCTAAACACTGTGAACACTGTGTACTGTACCCGGACACGGTACACCGATCTGTACTTGGGTATGGTTCATGTGTACTCTGATACAGTACGCATCAGCTGTACCCAAACATGGAAGTGGACTGCTATTTAACAAGACTTCAAGGAGTTTTTAATGGTTATGAAACAGTCTTAATTTAATACTGATGCCTCTATATCAAATGGCAACGCAGCCCGCTTTGAACAGGCCCAGATTCGGCTTTGCTGTCACCTTCGACCTGCAGAGCTTCACCACATTACTCCTCCAGTTCCCAGCTGATGAAAGTTCCTGGGGCAGCAGTGTCCGTCTGTGGCATCCTTTTGTACTGTGACTGTAGCACAACAGAAATGTCATGCAGATAATGACAGAAGTGTGTTCAGGTGGACTATTGAATTGATGATGCTCTTACATATTTCATTCTCTAACCCGCTGGCATAATGTAAGAAAGCCTTAGGGTCACAATGAAGGCAAGTACTACCTGAGGGAACAGAATGCAGTCACTTGTTGCCACAATGCTGTATGCTTTTGTGAATTTTGTCTTTTTTTTTGTTGCTAATTTCCAGCTTTTCAGAGCAGTTTTCTTGTCTGCTTCTCTGATGATTCTGTTAGGTCTAATCACTTAATCACCTAAAAGCCAGCGTCTACCTCCATTGGTCACAGGCCACTCGTCAGTGCTCGTAGTATCAGTCCCTCAAGTGTTTCCCCATCTGGTCCAGGGCCTGGCATGCCATGCTCTGGTGATAAAACGCTCCATGGCAGCCTGGTGGAACAGTGCTGGTAAAGAGTCAGTCACCCCGCGGGCCTTTAGTTCACATCCATCTGCCTCTCGTTAACAGAGTGGAGAGAGAAGGCAAAGAGAGCTTTAGGTGGTGAGAGAAGACGAGAGGTGGATGGAGGTTGAGAGTGCTTGCAGTCGTGTATTTTACATCTGGGAACGCTAAGGAACGAGCCTCGTCAGTTTTCATCAGTGAGAATCTCTTGAACCCTGTGACTGTGTGGATTGTGCTGGTAGCTTCATTGGCACAGGTGTGTGCCACGTGCAGCCGTAGGCATGAGTCCAACTTAATATCTCACACATTCCTACTTACGATCCTTCCTGCATTCTCTTTCCCTTTAATATCTAATCTCAACGTTGTGTATTCAAGTCCAAATCCTTCACACGGGCATATTAATCTGTTAACAACAAGACAGACAGGAATGCAAATGAGTCTATAGTCTGTTATGAAAAGCATCTAACAAAATGTGTACAGACATTAGAAAATAAACCAGATCAAACAACAGATCCATGGTCACCACAAGACTCAACATAAAAACCAACTCACTGCTCAGTGAGTCATGCTCATTTAAAACTAGCAACGTGGTAGGCCCATCTTTTGCCAGTCCAATGCTTGGATGAAACTACGTTTTGTATAATTTATGCCACATGCTATGCAGTTATCAAAGAAGTAAGAACATGAAGGATTGCCCCGCTATAATTAAGTGTGGCAGTAGAGCCTTGCTGGATTATCAGAACACTCAAAAAACGTCAGAGGAAGACGCAGTGTAGATGTTCAGCTCCTCCTGGCATCTGATCCCACTCCAGTTGTAATTGAAAGCTTGTGCTCGGTTAAAAACTGATCGGCCATTTCGTAATTACCTTTGATGGTATTTATCCTGTCTTGTATCCAGCCTCCAGAAGAGGCACGGACAACTCCCCCAGTCCCGAACCCAAGATCTGAAGCAGATGGCGGGGCTGGGCACCCCCTGTATCATCCCTCCCCAGGCCTCAGCTGCTATTTCAGGTGCAGCTGATGAGCCACTCTGCATGTGGAAAAAGCAGCCCTGGGACTGATGTGGTACGGCATGTCCCAGATAGCGGTTGGTGGAGACTGTAATCAACTGGGAGAAACTGTAGAAACTCTCTGAGAGTTTGTAGTCTTTTATGATACCCATAAAGGAATACGTTGCTGCACTCAGCAAAGTAACAGATGCTTTTTAGACAGATTGATTCATAGCAAGGTTAATTAGGAGCATCATTGGAGAGCGTATTTATTGTTGGGTTCAAGAGAGAAAGAAAAAAGATGTTTTTCTGCGGGCCTCTGACAGCGGGTGAGTTGTTTTTACTGAAGCCCAGTTTCTCTCTTTGGAGGTCAACAATGTGGGTCAGTACCCATCCTGCTTACGAGGCAGTTTCTTTGACAATAGAACAGGCCTATCTGGCAAATCAGAAGCCACTCTGAACTGCAACTTTGGACATATTTGTCGCCATGAATGGGGTTATGGGAAGTATGCAATGTGGCCTCCAAAGGAGCAATTGGATAACATCCAGTTGAGAAACAAAAGGGCTTTGGTCCAAACTGATCACCACAAAGAGCCGAACAGCGCTCTCTCATTGTCTGTATCAACATCATGTGCATTCTGGGCCACATTGACTGGATGTCCATCAGTCAGCTGGAATTGTTGCTGACAACTTTATAGGCTCCGCTTTAACTCGCTAGCCCCTACCCACTCATGTCAACATGTACCTGAATACGGTTATAAAAGCCTGTGGAGCTTTGGCAGATTGTTTCCTTGTTAGATAGATACAGAGAAAGAAATGGAGTGACATTTATTATTTTTCTGCAACATTACACTGTTGCTTCTTTCCATATCCCGTAGTGTCATTTCTGAACACCGTGCACAGGTGCTCTCATCTCCACTCAGCTCCCCAGTTTGAAAGGGATCACAGAGGGCTTTGATGCTCCCCCTCCACACACTCCCACACCCAAATCCCTCTGCGCAGAGGCCTCCACACGTGTTTACCATACAGATGACCTCAGAAGGACAGGAATGCACCATGTAATAGTAGAGCAACACTCACTATGACAGTGAGATGGATCTAACTTGAGAAAAACTTTGGATGACCGTGGTGAGATTTTTAAACAAGTGCAAGGTGCAGTGTACCAGTCTGCTGGTTGTGTTCGTTCTGTAAGAAACCAGTCAAGACAGCTGATGTTGCCTGCAGCAGGGGATTCAGAACAAGCACAAGTATGATCAAAGGGAGCAATTTGGTTGTCCTCAAACACTAAGGTGGCTTACTTATTCATTTGAAATATTTGCAGTAGGATTAAATAACTTCTCTTAAGTAAATTTCAGACCATAATTTAAGGTCATGTTCACAATTAAGCGGGATTTCTACCTCTGTGTTGAATCAACGCTGTGCCTAATGGCATAGGCTCTGCCTAGACATGTAGCCTATGCTGTAGCCTGACATGCACCTCCCCAGAAATGTAACTACATGTCATGGCGACGCAGACCTCATGTTTATTTTTATAAGCTGAAAATAAAGTCCTTCAGTGAAAATTAGTCTTTATTTACTTTTATTTCACAGATAAGAAACAATAATTTGTAAAGACGTATGTATAGAGAAAAGTCCACTAGCCACCAGGCTAATTTTGGGAATGTAAAATGTCATAGGCTTTTGCTAATTACATTAGCATATTGTATATGTGGGGAAATCGTGTCTAGTGTAAGACAATTATTATGTTTGGGAACCTTGTGAGTTATAATGGAGCTGAATTTTTTAAGGTTACCTTTGTTAAACATTGCTGTTGTTCCGGCCTTCATAGGAGTAGAGGTAAACTCTGCTAGGCTAATTTATTCAATGTAAAATGTCATAGACTTATGCTAATAATGTTAGCATGTTGTATTTGTGTGGAAACGTGTTTAGCGAATGACAAGTGTTTTGTCTGTGAACCCTGCTAGTTATAATAGAGCTGAATTTGGTACTTGTGTTTCATACTGTTGCTATTAAGTCATTCCACATAAATTTAACACAGTGGCATAGAAACTCCACCGCCAACTAGGTTTTGGAGGTGTAATTGCAGAGCAAAGCAGATACATTACTGCACAAGTATAAATGCTCACAATGGCGTAGGCCACTCGCATTGGCTACTGTGTAGGCTCAGCGTAGAGCACAGGTGTTGTTCGGAGACATTTGCATGGCTCTTTCTTCTGTGCTTGTACGCACAGTACATCTTTTTTAAAACTGACATTCATTTTCTTGTCTGTTTCAAACCCATCTCAACAAGTAGTTGGCTCAACCAGTCTAATTGCTTGATAAGCATTTCCGCATGACGCGCTGTTGTGATGTGATCTCCTCTGTGACCTACAGTTACCCACTACACCCCTCTTTGTGTTGGTCTGCAGAGATGTTTATGTAAATCTTGGGTAGAGCGTAATGCCATCTTTACTCTGTTGGGTCTCTGCAGGTTAAACCCCCACTGATAATCACTGATGCCATTATAGTGTTTATATCAGTCAGACAATTTATTCACACAGTTTAGTTGTCCTTATTGACACACTTTATTTTTCAGTTTCTGGAATCAAACCTATTTCTTGTGATTTCATCATGGCTGATAAATGCTACCTATTAACCCCAATGAACAGTGATTCCTGATCAGCTGTAATGTAACTGTTGATTTAAACCCTATTTTAGATTAATCTAACAGAAAACAGATGAATGGCAGCTGCTGCGTTGTGTGCTTCACTATATGGAAATTCAAAATCAGCAATCACAGAGAGTTTTAGGCGACATAAAGTCATCCTCTTAACATGCCGGTGCCCGCATTTAGAGTTTTAAAAAGCATTGATTTTGGTTTAAAAAAACACTTATCATTATGGAAGGAAGGCAGCAATACAGAGAAGAAGATGCGTTACTAAATGTATCTGCTTTGTTGTGGTCATGACCATGTTTTGACTCCTGTCACAGCTGAGCTTTCTTAAACTTTCATAATGCATCCTAGTTTCAGGAAGTGTTAACCTGAAATCTTCTCTGACAGGTAGTTGCCTTTTAATTCCTTTATACATTAACTTTGCACTGCAGTTTCAATGGCCAGTGTTTGACTTGGAAAATGAATGATTTAATGAGTTTCGGTGTGCAGTCATGAATGTAATTGTGTTAAATGATCCAGTACGCTCCTTTGTGTCAGTGCCATGGTAGCTTTGTTTTAATCCCCACATCCTCTGGAGATGGAAGCAATTGCAAGGTTTACCCATTCATCAAAAAGGCCTGGTGGACTTTAATGCAGTCACATTTAAAAACCGACCTCCTTCTTAGTGCTCATTGGTGGTCTCCTGGTTTTCTCAATGGCCCGGAGTTCTCAATGTTGTAGTTTTGAGTTCTTGATTGCAGTCAAGCCTCTGCTTTACTGTTGAAATCCTATTGTTAATGATGTTCATGGCTCTCTGTATTTCAGTTTAACCGCCGTGATAAGTATTTATTCAGATTTAGTATGCTGGAACGCCTCCCTTGTGTCCTGTCTGTCTCTATCTAAGTGGTTTATTTCCTCACGAGTGCCAGAAGGAAGGAGCTGCTACTTGGAGATGCAAAAAATAATCAACAGTTTCTAAAAGGCCCAACATAGATCGTTAATTTATCAAGACTGTGAGAACATTTAATGCTGATGAATAGAGCGGAGCCTTTTGGTAATGTGATTACTGCATTAAGGACACGTGCCCATACACACTCACACATACATACAGAATGCAGCTCTCGCCCAGCTTTGACTGGAAGCTTTCTAATCGAGTCATCAGCTGATTGGCCATTAAGTAGCTTGATGTACTGAACTATTGATGATATCCCATAAAGGAGGGATCTTTTGGCTTTTTCACAAAGGCATCTGTTGCTGTCTAATTGTCTCATTTAATACTTATCTTTGTTTCTGTCCACTTTACTTCCATATTAATGAGTGTATTCATTAAACAGCAGGTTGGTCAGATGCAAACTCTTGGCCAAGCACGCAGTTTACAGTTGCGGTTCCCCCAGTTCTGGTTTAGTTTGTCTCTAGTTGCAGTGACGTTGACTACAGAATCTGAGGTTCTCATGGCAATAAACAGAAATAATTCTTCCTTTAAATTTACAGCTCATTAAGTGGTCAGAGTGAGTGCATTAAGTGGTCAGAGTGAGTGCAATTGCCACAAACAGAGAGGTAGACAATTATAGCAGCTACATGCCAAAAAGGATTTCTAAAGCCCTGTCTTGTGATAAAGAAATGACCTCCCTATGTCTGTGTTCAGTGTGGCGCATTTGCATGGGATAAGCAAAGTCTGTATTTTACTTAAATCTACTGACTTTATCCCCCCTGATATGATGCACACAGTCATTCATGACTCCACTCTATACAACACAGAAACACTACGCCGCACTACCAGTGGTGTAAACCCCCTTTCTTCTTTGAAATGTTGGTTAAACGAGCAGGACCGATTCTGCCTCATGTTGTTACAAGACATCCATTTCATCATCTTTCAAGATTTCGCTCTCCTGATTGATTTTAGCTTGCTTTTTCTGTAAATGGGTCTCCGTGCTCTGTAGTGAGATGAGCCTCCTGCACCCAGAATGCTGTCAAAACATTCATTTATAATCAGCAGCACAGCCTCTGTTAGTCTCGACCAGGAAAGAGGCAGAAACGAGGCGCAGAGAAAACCGAAAACCTAAATGCAACCCCCAAATCACAGAGATGCTAAATGGCATGGGACTAGTATTATAATATGACCTCTGTGTTTGGCGAAATATGATAGGTAATTTGCGGTGGAATTTTTACTTGACAAATAGGACATTGCGGATTTTGCATGGGATTAAGATCACAGGCAACCCCCACATTTACTACAAATTTCTAGAGTTCCCCAGGTAATGCTAGTCCTGTGTGGCTTAATATCGGAATAACTTCACCAAATCACAATTACAGAGACTGCTACACAAGCAGCTCACATACAGTAAGATGGAAAGAGTATGTTGGAAGCAGTATGTGTCAGCAGCGACAATTCTTGCAGTCGTCAAATGAGGAAAAGTAGTCACTGCCCAAATTACAGTCTATTGGCCACAAAAAACCCAAATTATTCTATGTGGCCGGTCGCAACTCCCTGCCAGGGACTGACAGACACTCAACGGAACAGTTTCTAAATGCTGACGAACATAAAGCAGAACTGGTGCATTGTAACTTTGAGCAAGCTGGTAATTGTGGCAGAGCTGCTGTCACAACCTGGAAGACAACGTAAGAGGACAGGGTTAGACCTCCGTTCAACACAGAATGAGGATGATTTCTCTGAAGGCTTTACGCTATTAAATAAACGGTTAAAGCACTGGTTTTCTCTCTCAAGAAAAGTGACCAATGTTTAAGAAAGCATACACATATTTGAGAATGCCTCATTGAGGTTTGAAGCGTTCCTCAAATATTGGCAATACCCTCGATTGAGCACTTGATCTATACATATTAGTGTTTGCTTTAACATTACCACATCATCTATAAGTGGGGACAATACGATGCACATTAAACTTTTGCCCTGAAACAATTATCCTCGTCCTGCTCAGCCGATCTTATTACTGCTACTTTCCAGATTTTGTCGGTGAGCCAAGAAACAGCCACTAAGATCTTGCAAGCTGTTAACTTTATAATGGCACCTACTCCAGTGAGTTGAACAAATAATTTGTGAAGGCATGTTGCAGCCTTGGTGTTTTTTTGCCTCTAATATGAGGAATCTCTCTGCACCCCTCTCTATCGGTGTCCGTGTGGCTCTAAATCACCTCATTAATCTGTTTCCTCTGCTGAAGATGTCTGGCCGAGGCTGCCTTCCATTAGGAGAAATCCATTATACATGGCCCTGGCCAGTGAGGACACACGGAGGAAACAATTTGTGTGCAACCATGTGCATGTATTGGTGTGTGTGTGTGTGTGTGTGTGTGTGTGTGTTAGATCCCAGTTGTCATGTTGATGATGTAAATTTAAATGAGGGGCGCTCTGACAGGTGTGATTCCTCAGAAAGGACCTCAGAGGGTAATTTTCCTGCACATCCAACTTGTTTAAGTGAGGCCTGCTGTCGCCCCTCTGCTTACTTAAGTGGCTTGGGTTTTCAGTCGCATGCACTGATGCAGGTGTGTGTGTGTGTGTGTGTGTGTGTGTGTAGCCTGGTCTCTACTGTAACTCTAGATGTGATGGGAATCAGGTTCCATTCATCCTGGAGATATTTCAGCCTTAATGAAACACCTGAGACCAGTTTTGCCAACCTTACATCTCTACGAGCATTCAGAGGAGCCATAACTAAGGGATAATAGGCTGCTTTGGGCTGTTCTGTGGTACTGATGTGTACATATACTGTACTGCACTATAACTACAAGTCTTGGTGATTGTCTTTTTTAGATGTATAATGTTTGCATGCTGGTTTGTACATCTGTGTTATGCACCGTCAAGGTTCATGGTCTTTAAAAATGTAAAGATTTGAAAAAGGGAAATTATCAAATTGAGAGTTTTTTTCAAGTCTGTTGCAATTATAACTGATGATAACAGTCAAATTTAATCATCTACAGCCAAACTGAAGCATTAAACTGTCTGGCTTTGTCTGCTCTTTACTACGGTGTGTGTGCTCAGACAAAGATGATTTCCTTTTGAAACAAATGCAACTCTATCTAAAAAGACACAGTGATGGATGATGGCTACAGTGAGCTGTATTTCTACCCTGTAAGACTAGAGTTTGTGTAGCTCTGATATTCCCCAATTTGAGAACATATGAACCTCATTCCTCCGCCTTCATGTCCTGGCTCCATCCTAATCTATTTGTTCTCTTCCTTGGTCTCCTCAGAGATTCGAGCCCAGCTGGTGGAGCAGCAGAAATGTCTGGACCAGCAGACAGAGATGAGGGTCCAGCTGCTGCAGGACCTCCAGGACTTCTTCAGGAAGAAGGCAGAGATTGAGATGGAATACTCCAGAAACCTGGAGAAACTGGCTGAACGCTTCATGGCAAAGACTCGCAGCACCAAGGATCACCAGCAGTACAAGTGAGGAGACATTGTCTTAGTGTTTATGATCGGTTTGTTTGTGATGTCATCTGGGTTCATTTATGGGCCTGAAAATACTCCTCATTACTCAGAGTGAGGATCAACATTCTTGGTCTGCTGGTCTCATTTTTATGTTTTATTGTGGCAGTCAGACAGAAGTCACACTGAAATTCATTGTCCTGTGTGATTATTGTGCTGATGAGCTGTATCAATCTTCATTTCACATTCAAAGCCAGTCAAATGAACACAGAAAAGCAGCTCAGTGGTGACATTTTATTTTTGTTTCTGTCATTTAGCTTTCAATCATTCTCAAGATTCTTTATTGCAAATATGAATATCATGAAATTCTAGTGCCAGACTGCTCTGTCTTTTTCTGAGTCTACCTCCAGCACAGGAAATTCATCGAAACTATTGCTTTGTTTCACATTATGTAATGTTTACGTTAAAGCCTGTGGTTGTAGCCCATTATGTCACACTAACACAGCCAGAGGGCTTCATGAATAATCCATCTTGACTTTCGTTTAGTTTTTGGTGCCATAATACAACACTCTACAGTACAGTAAATGTTTTCTGGGGAGACTTTTAGCTTTCTTTTTGACATGTCTCTGATCTCTATTAGAAATCTCAAAGCCCTAATACCAATACCAAAAATATTTTTGAAGATTGACCAAATATGCAATGCAATATGAATATTTTACATTTTGTTACTTTATACTTTGGACATATTTCGGTCGATACTGAAAGAGTATTTCGTTTTAAACCCTGCCACCCTGAGAAGTGGAAGGAGAAACTAAACATTGAATTTAATATGGTCTTTGTGTCATAGAGGGTTAGTCTGGCCGTGGAAGTATGTATGAACAAAGATTTAATGAAATGAGATTCTTTATGTAACCCTGTCTTGGTGGTGCATCACAGTTTGACTCAGAGCCTTTCAGAGGATCTTGACACAGTTAAGCGTGCTGTAGCTTTTGGCCTTATTACACTGCAGAAGTCTGCTCATGGAAAGAGCAGACATTAGCATATTGTTTGAACTCGTGGTGGGAACAAAAATAAAACGTATGTTTGTCCTCGCCGTCTGCAAATAGCCCCTGCGCTCTGTCTGAAGCTCCAATGGCTCTAGCAGCTGTGTGTGCCCATGTGTGTAACTGGTGGAGCGACTCTGGTATGGCGCTCTGTGGTTTTCATCGCGTGATGTACAGTCGGGTCACTTCATTCACAGGGTAAACATTTGGCAAACGTCAAGGAGCATATTTCTTCAGCAAATACAAGACGTCTGAATAGCATTAAAAGCCTTCCTGTGGGTTTTAAATCTCTTGGCCTGTATTTTTTGTATTCACATAAACAACACACGTACAGTGAGGCTTCTGTGCTCTACATATTCTCTAGATTGTTTTCATTGGACAGGCTTGTCTGCGGTGTGAAAAAGTGCGTTTTCATTCTGTCTGCAGCCTTAAGCCAGTATTCATATGACAGGTTAGCTTGGCGGAGCTGCAAAACGCTAAAGTAGCATTAAAATGAGCAGCTAAATCTGTGTGTAATTAGTTTAGACAGGCTGCATTCAAAAGGGGGGCACTGCTGTTGCTGTCAGTGGAGCTGCATTCTTTAACACTGGTTTATATAACTGATGTTGAGACAAGTTGACAAGATGTCATTCTAATAGTCAAGAGTGCATTAATATACATTTTGTGCGACATGTTGATTTTGTTTGGAGGAATGCAGTTCCTCTGCCTCTCTCTCTCTCTCGATACACATGAAATATTTGTTTCAGCTGCCACTAAGAATCTTCACTAATTAGGCATCACAGAGGTGGAGGTGGATTCTATCTCTCCGTGGTGCTACCTCCCTCCGTACAAGCCATGTCGCTGATAAAGCTACAAAAACCTGATCCCATTCGGGCTTCCCACCAAGCTGCAAACATTGCCATTTGTGTTTGTTGATATTCATGACCAAGCTGGAGGTATTGCTACTGGAGATTGAAGCTAGGCCTCTGGTTGTGGAATGAAAATGTTTTCTCATTGCACCACCAATATGTCGTCTTCTAAACCTAAATCTGCCTCTGTCTCTCTCGTGCTCCTTCGAGTGAGGAAAAAGTTTCAGCACAGTAGGAGTTCAGCCCAAAATCCTCTACAGGAGTGAGGTAAAGTGAAAGTTGGACTGCTGGAGAAGAATCCATCTTGCTTCAGGGGAAGTGCCCTGTGTTGAGCTGTACTTCGGTGTCTGAGTCTGGGAAAAAAAAAACAGTGGTGAGACACTAAGACAGCAGGGGAGGATGATGCTAACTCTAAAGTAAAGATGGATGATTTTATAGACTCAGACATTGTCTCCGTCAAGACTTGATATCTATGGTCAAGACTTCATATCTATGGTCATGCTCTTTTATTTTAGTGCACCCGTTTCAAAAGAGCAAATTGACAAACAGGTTCCTATTTAGAGTAATGACCTGTGAAAACACTAGGGCTGTCCCAAATACCAGTTTTGGGGAACTATAGCTTCAGTTTGAAGTATCTACGATTAACCGAAGCTTCAAAAAGGGATTGGGGTGGAGTTGTGGGGTTAGTGAGAGCTGAGGGCATTTTAAAAAATCATCAGTTTTCAGTCGATGCCCCTAAAATAATGCAACCATTAGCTACTTTGTTAGCAATCAGGTTGCACAAACATTAGCAATAATAGCTAGAAAAAAGAACGCTTTGGTGTGCAGGACGGCTAAGCTGTTACTTAGAGTTTTTGGGTGATTTGCCATGCTAGTAATTTGCCAGATTTGTGAAATGCCAGTTTCATGTGGCGTATCTGGCACTCGACTTTTTGGGGGTGATCTTTGTAAATTTTGAAACTATTCCAAACATTTGACTTTTTTGACATCTTGCTAGCACATCTGTGAGCCTGTCACAGGTGGTCAAATTGTCGTAGTCACAAAACTAGGCCTATCACTAAGTTTAAATGCCATTTTCCGAGAATAACTAATAATTCAAGTTGATGCATGATGAATTACACCGATCAGCCAAAACATTAAAACCACTGGGGGTTGACAGGCTACTTGACATGCTCCACCCACCCGAACACCATTGCAGACCAAGTAAACCCCCTCATGGCAACAGCACTGGTCGATGGGAGTGTCCCCCCAGCAGGACAATACGACATGCCACACCACAAAAACTGCTCAGGAATGACCACAGGAATATGACAAAGAACTCAAGGCATTAACTTGGCCTTCAAATACCCCAGATCCCAATCTGATCGAACATCTGAGGAATGTGCTGTTACTCCAGAGGTACCCCTGATCCATGGTGGGTCCTCCTTGGACCAGACTCTGACCTGTCATGGCATGGACACAGGACCTCTGGAGGGTGTCCTTTGGTCTTGGCATCAGGGCATTACTTTCAGATCTTTTCAGTCCCGTGAGTTGTGAGGTGGGGTACCAGCACATCTTACAGATGTTTGATCAGATCGGGATCTGATCAAGGAACTTGGAGGCCAGGTCGATGCCTTGAGCTCTTTGTCTCGTTCCTCGGGTCATTCCTGAGCCATTTTTGTGGTGTGGCATGGCTTATTGTCCTGTTGGGGGGACACACTGTTGCTGAAGACAGCCATTGCCATAAGGGGGGCAATGGTCTGCACTGGTGTTTAGGTGGGTGGAGCGTATCAGGTGGCATCCACGTGAATGTCAGAACCCAAGGTTTCCCAACAGAACATAGCATCGTAACAAGATGATCAATGTTGTTCACTTCACCTGTCAGTGGTTTTAATGTTTTGGCCGATCGGTGTATGTTGGATAACTATTTCTTAATGTTTGGGCTATTTGGGATTTTTGGGATAATAGTATAGAAATAAAGCATTCATACATAACGATTGGGACATTGATTACATGGCAAAGATTGAAGCTTCGAAGCATTTGGGTCATCCCGAGAAACTACTGATAAAAAACATCTCCTTTTTAATAATAGTACTTTCTGAAATGTGAGTGTAGCTGCTAGATTTTTATGATTGTAAGTGTGCTTATTTTGGTCACAGGGATACATAAGCACAATATTATTCCAGTTCGTCCTCTAAACACATTAGTGTCTTTGCCACAGTCAGAAGCTGCTGCTGTTTGTTCTGCTGCAGGTTTACTTTACATGTCGAAAATCATAGTCTCCACCTGTTTGCAAAAACCCATTTAAACAGCTGCTCCTGACTTCCTTGACAAAAACGCTCCTTCTTTTTAAATCACATGTATTAGGCTATATTTTCAGTGGTGTGACTGTGATATGACACTACATTAACTACAATTACATCAAACTTTGTTCTCTGGCTTCAGAATGACATATGAAGAAGAGACCTTTGTGTGTTTCTGCCATAAGGTTTGTTTTTCCTCTTCATTACCAGCAGTGGTAAATGCAGTGCGCAGTAATGGAAAAAACTGCAAAGAGTCCCAGTTAAACTTGATAATTAGGTGTTAGAAAGTTGAGTCAGAAACACACGCTGTTCAACATGGTGTATTATGTTGGTCAGAGGAGGAACACATCTGTGTGAACTGTTGATAATGGCTTTTTGAAAACAGTTGGTGCCTATAGCATACAGGGAGTCAGGGAATGCCGCAGCAGAAAAGACCGTGACCGCCAGTGATTGTAGCGGGGACATTAAATGCTCATAATGTCCTTTAATGACAGCGAGGAAGAAGTTCAATCCCACTAGTGTCTTCTTTTTTCTTTCCTGTGAGAAAACAAAACAGACCAATATCACGGTGTCCAGCCCGCGGCGGCAGTCTGTGGGAGAACCATTCAGTCCTGTCTGCCTGGTCCATTTGTGTTTCAGTCGTTGTTTGCAGAACACACACACAAATGAACAAATATAGGCAAACATTCTTCCCTGTTTCTCTGGCTCTTTCTTTAACGCACACACATGCACACAACCAGATACTGTATTATGCAAAGTTTGTTCAGGGAGGGACATGGAGACGGTGAGCAGTGGAATCATTGAATTATTTATATTGCCAAAGCCACAGCTGGGATCATCTTAAATAGGCGGCTTTTATCCAGAATTAAGTGTCTGGTTAAGGGACTTCCTCTCTTTGTCTGTGAGGATAAAAAGAAGGTGTAGAACATGCTGCGGCTGCATATATTGCCAGATATTACAGTCAGCAATGCATTCAGCTTTAGTGGCAAGGAATGAAGCTGAAGTTTAACACCATTTGTTATTCACAGAACTACTTGACTGGAATTATTAATAAGGTTTTGGCACCCTGTCTCATGCTGTTAATTTCAACCTAGAACTTTCCTTTTCGTGATAGGCTTGGTCCAAATTAGACCTGCAGGGATCACTTTGCTCGTAGCAGCTGTATGCCTATGTCGCAGGTGACTGTGCTGCAGCTCTAAAGGCCACCACCACAGTTCATTAATGAAAGATGTTATCAGTTGGGCACTGGAGGACTTTGTCATTTTGCCGCTGATAAGGGTTCCTGTTTCAATGCCCTGCAAACTGAAGTGGTAATTATCCTTCATTGTCAGCATCCTGTATGAGAGTGTAAGTATGTTAATGTTGACTCAGTGACTTCTGGACTCCTGGCTATATGAATGGGCAGAACACACTTAAACACACATTGACAGGAGCCAGTAAGTTACTAATGAGCTCTTTTTTTATACTAGCCCCCTTCCCTCTTGTGGACATTCCCCTTTCATACCTGTGTTTTAGCCCCTCGAGGGTCCGCCTATCTGTCTGTGGGTCTGTCTGACCCAGTTCCTGCCCTGGCTGAGGGGGAAATGATGACATTGAGAGATTTTCCTGCCATTATGTGGAGTAAGCAACTCCCAGAGGTTGTTCTGTCGTCACGGCCTGTGTCAGTCCCCTCCCCTCGATTTCTGGTTCTGTCCTCTTTTCACTGCAGGCCCCCAGTTTGATTTAGTAGGTCAGGCCAATAACAAACATACAAGGTACTTTCAGAAGTGTTGATGTGTTTGTGGGAACTTTTGGGGACATCAGTAACTTCCCCCCTGAGTTCTCTATTTTTGCTAACTCCACCGTGTACCACAAGTTTGCTTTATTTTATTCTCTGGCAGTTTTATAATGAATTCTGGGTCATTCCTTTGTTTGATGTAGCCTTTCCGTTAAAAACTGAATTTCATTTAAAACTTTATGTGAAGCAATGGTGCTGCTTTTGTTGACTGTCTATTGTGTGACATATTGAATTTTTATAAGACCTGTGCATGTTCTGATGCTGAATTAGGTCAGACTTTTCACAGTGAGGAGTCCTGCTGTGCTCTGAGCAGAAAGGTGGGTTGAAGCAAAGAGGTGAAGGCACTTCAAGCCCTGACTGAAAATTCCCTGGCTAATCCTGCCAGTAGGCTGCTTGTAATAGAGCTGTTTTGAATCCTCAATCAGATTATCCTCATCTTTTTTCTCAAGTGGGGGACAAATGGTCACAGAGGGACATCGAGCCAAAACACAAGAGTGCTTTGGAACTGTAGGAGGTTGTTTAGACACTTTTTCAGAGGCTAATGATGTGCTGTGTCCAGCTTCATGTCAGTGGCCACCTGGAGATTATGCATCTGCACATGCAAAAATGAGCATGAATTAATAAACACATGCACACACACGTGCTGCCTTCACATATCTAGATCCAGTGACATAGAATGGAAGTATTGCACTCTGCTTATATATAATGCAGAAAGGATTTATGGTAATTGCTCTTTGACAGTGTGTGTGTGTGTGTGTGTGTGTGTGTGTGTGTGTGTGTGTGTGTGAGAGAGGGAGAGAGAGGGAGATGCTGTCCAGCAGTCCTGCTGCTGCAGCTCTGGGACCACTTCACTTATTTTCTCTTTTTCTAGCTTTCTCTTCCTTTGCACGTGTCCTCTAGCCCAGCATGTGGCATCACTACACCACTCAGCTTTTAGCTAAATCAGTTTTTTCATTCGGCGTCTTCCTGGTGTCTTTGAAAGACGACCGTGCTCTCGAAATGCTCTCGGATGTTTTTCATGTCAGCGTGTTTGGCTCTGCCTTTATCAAATGTAGTTTGCTTCCTGTTTTCGCAAAGTCCCTGGGAACATTTCTGCCACTTTGGAATGTTTGTGTCAGTTATTCATTCGGAGAAATGTTTTGGGTTTTTTTTGCTCTTGCAGCAGATGTGCCAAGGCTGAAGGCTAGTTCAGGGTTGGGTCACTTGCCATTGAGTGCAAAGTTTCACCTGTTGTGTTGACAAGTGCTGCCTGTCTATGCAAACTAACATTGCGAGGGGAGAGCAGAGGCGAGTCTACATATGGTTCCTGTAAGACTTGACCCCAGACCCAGACTTAAAACCTACCCACACAGACACACATGCACAAACGCACACACACAGTCATATTCTGTGCTGCTCCTAGCAGGGAGGAGGAATGTTATAGGTTAACTCAGAGGAAGTCAGCCTGCAGGCCAGTGCTTATGCAGGGCCCCAGCTCACTCTGGCCTGGACAATGTCCTACAGTGAGCTTGGAAGCAGCCAGCGCACAGCACAGGAAACAGCTCTCATGCTCCACTATTTCACTCAAGCTTTTTTTTTTTTTTTTGCATTCAGATCTCTATCTTTCTCCATTTGCTACTTCTCTGTGCTTCCTTGTCTGTCTTCTGCTGTCACAGTTCATACGTAATTCTACTTTTCAACTTCACTTTCAAATGCATCCATGTCTTCTCCAACTTCATTCCACTAAGTGTATTTAAAGCCTGTGGCACACTCTTCCCTTGGTTGTAGGAAGCCAGCTTGGCTCAGTGCATTGGAAGAGCTCTGCCCCAGAAATGTCACTGATACAAAGTATTTCCAACTGAACTGCGTAGTCCATGTAATATATGGAGAGCTTTTTAGGCCCAGAACCAGCAGTATATGGGACATTTAACACCAAGGGAGGCCTGTGACGCATTTCGCTTCTGCTTTTGTAACAGGCCCTGGTGCACTTGAGGTGTTTGTAGACATCCCACTAGTCGAGGAACTGCCACAATCTCCTTGCGAAAATGACAACTTTTGTCTAAAGATATTAGGGCTGCGACACTGACATGGATACAGACGCACAGGAACGTATTAAGATGCACTGACACAAACTATAAACACATACTGGTACACGTATGTGCCTGCTTGCTCGTCTCAGCTATAGTGCCTAACTATGGAGTGAGTTTATTGGTCATCAAAACATCCGACATAACCGGTTCTTTCCTACACACTGATCTGACTCTTCATCTTTCTAATTCTTCTGAGTAACATGTCGTAAAGGATACCAAGATATTTATTTCCCACAGCTGATCTTACATCTATCTGTTTCCCTGGTTTATTTAGGAAAGACCAGAACCTGCTGTCTCCAGTCAACTGTTGGTACCTGCTGCTGAACCAGGTGAGGAGGGAGAGTAAGGACCACGCCACACTGAGCGACATCTACCTCAACAACGTCATCATGAGGTTCATGCAGATCAGTGAGGACTCCACACGGCTACTCAAGAAGGTGAGGGTGGACAACACACTTATTCACATTTTGGTCATAAAATACAACTCTCTCTTCTACAACTCTACGGCCACCAGAACCACAATGAACCACTTGTAATGTCACAGTAGGTATGATGTAATCTTCCAGTTCTTCAAGTTTATTTCAAATATGGTCAAAAATAGAGGTGCTTTGTGGTTGGAGAAGTTAAAAAAAAACATGGGTTTTAGGTGTTAGGGCTGAAAGGGAATCCAAAAAAAGTGTGCAGACTGAAAAGAAATCAGACAGTGTTTAAAAAGAAAGCTGATGACAGCAAAATTGCACAGACAGTTGTGAGAAATGTGGGATATAGCATACAGGGTACAAGAAGGGAAACACTTTCTGTGTGCTTACTTTAACATTGCTGCGTTTACAGGCCTTGTTCACCCACTGGAACACACTGCTCATTTCATTCTATTCTAATATGTAGTATAAACAAACACAACACAAATTCACTTTTATTGGTGAAAACAACCTTGAGTTCCAAACAGACTGTGGATGCTGCCTGCTTTCTTTAACCCTTTGAAATCTGAGAAAATTGTCTTGAATTCTGTGAAAAGTCAATGAGCAACTTGAGAAGAAATGGGTAAAAAGTGCAAGAAAATTACCTGAAAATTGGCACAAAAAAAGTAGTTAAAAGTACAAGAAAATACCTTAAAAATAGCAAAAAAAAAACAAAACAAAAAACAGCAGCCGAAAAGTAAAAAGTGCAAGCAGATGCCCTGAAAATTAGCGGGAAAAAAAAGTACAAGAAAACTACCTGAAAATTAGCAACAAAAGAAAATAGTTAAAGTACAAGAAAAATACTCGGAAATTGGCAAAAAAAAAAAAAAAAAAATAGTAAAAAGAGCAAGAAAATGACCTGAAAATTAGCCAGAGTACAAGCAAATTACCTGCAAATTGAAAAAAAAAGTACAAGAAAAATACCTAAAAAACAACAAAAATAAAGTAAAAAGTGAACTGAAAATTAGCAAAAAAAAAAAAAAAATGTTAAAAAGTACAAGAAAACGACCTCAAAAATTACAGTTTCCTGGACATTTTTCCCTAGCTTATGGTTTAAGTATTATTGTATGATGTTTATGATTATTATTTTCCAAACCTTCTATTTTCTTGCAGTGTGTGGGACATGCCAAGTTGCTTATTACCTTTTTTTACTTGTTGGAAGAAAATTAAACCCATTTGCTCAGGGTTCAAAGGTTTAAATACTTGTGAAAGATATCTGAAAGCAGCACAAAAGTGATGTCGATCCAGGTTTCGGAGGGTTAGGTACCTCTGTCTAACTATTTCATCTCCTTATGATTTTTTTAAATGCCACAACCTCCCTCACTCTTTCCTTTTTTAACTTTCTACTGTACTGGTGTTTGACCTCTGCTGGAAGAGGTCAGATGTGACTTTTCTTTGATCAACAAAACAGAAGTTTGAACTCACCACTAACGTAATCCAGATTTTTCACGGCGGTCAGATCGGGCAGCAGTGTCTCCAGTCACTCATGCGACATAAACAGTCTTTCACTTTCAATTAACCCATTCATTTGACAACAAAGTATATTTAGTCGCATGATGTGCAGGATACGTTCAGCATATATTCAGCTTTGCGTTTGATGGGACGAAACTCTGTTTGGCTCCTGTGGTTTAGTTTTGTGAATTAGAGTAATGCAGAGGAACCTCGGTCACCGCAGTTTCAGATCAGTATGCCTTCACTCTCTCGTCTGAGGACTGTGGCTTCATGGCTGAAACCGGGCCTCTGCTGCATTTCCACCACAAAGACGACAACTCCCTAAAAGATTATGAGCTCCTATGCTGCAGGAGTCACATGAACTCACCACAGGCCTAAATTACAAAGTGGCTTTTCTTCAGAGGAGCGCCTTTGTGTCAGTTAAGCTTGTGCGACTCTGTTTCTCCTCTCTTTCTTTCTGTCGCTCGTTGCTCCTGACCATCTAACCCCTAGATTCAAAAAGTAAAAGTAAGACTCATTTATTCGTTCTCTCGTCTCTTGATAGTTGTGGTTTCATCTGATTGTGCGGGGGGCGTGGTCTTTTAGTACTCACCCGAGCCCCCAACACACAAACAGGAAGCTGCAGCAGTCATTTCCTTTTGATAGTGTTTAAAGGTTTATGGTTCTACTAATGAGGCCAGATGTGAAACAGGCAGTCATTTTTCAGATGTGACACTCGTTGCCTCCCCTGACTCAACACACTTTGATGATTATAATGATAGACTGCCTCCAATGCTGATTTACATTTTTAGTATAACTCTAAAGACGCTTCTCCAAATCCCCGCAATTTGCAGGGTAGTGTGCCTGCCCCCCTTCCACACACACACACATACACTAGTCCTATCACTGCTCCACCTGCATCATTATGGCTGTGGAATCTGCTGTGCCTAACCACATTGTGTGATAGTCATCCCTTTAAAGTTTGCAGTGCAGTTTTTTCAGCGCATCCAGGTGACATTGTACAGACAAACAGCAGACTGGTGGGAGGTCCAGGTTCATAGGAGACCCGAGACACCGCTCGCCCTCTAATTAAAGCTTCCCTGAGCCTTTGATCTCAGGAGAGCTTCAGTAACGAGGCACAAACAACAGAGAAGTCCCCCATGTTACGTGGGCTCCCTCACAGCTTCGAGAAGACAGCTGTACCGTTGTCATTCTTCCAGCACATCAAAGAACCTGTGTTTTTATTTCCTTGTAGTATGTTCAAGTTTCATGCTGTGAGGTGGAACAGAGGAGGAGGACTCCAGAGTAGCCCTCGTGTCTCCGTCAGTCAACATCCTCCGGTTGACCCATTTGCCATGTGCATTTATTTCTACAGTGCTGAGTTGTGGTTACTTTCTAAAACAACTACAGCCACGATTTCTTTTAGAAACAGCCCATTTTGGCTTTTTTTGTTTGAAAACAGGAGTCAAATAGTGGACCTCTCTTTCCTTCTTCATGCTTGGACAGATCTTATCACATGTATTCAGTTTTCATTATTCATACAACTGGCTCTTTGTTTTACTCGCACTGTTTTATTTATGGAAGTCACGTTCTGTGGCTGCAGCTACAAGGTGGAGATCCCAAAGCTTGAGGCAGTTTTGAACTCTTTCTCAGGCAAAGCGTGTGCTGGGTAGTGTTTATTTTATAATAAGCTCTTACCACTTAAAGCAACTTTAAGCCTTGATAAAATGTAAACCCCAATATACTTGTCATGAATGTTGACATTAGCTACAAAGCCCCAAACCTTTTTTATACTAGGCTGTAATAATTTTTATTTCTGCTGTCAAGTTGGGCATTTTTAACATGGGGGTCTATGGGAGTTGACTCAGTCAGCCTCAAGTGGCCATTAGAGGAACTGCAGTTTTTGGCACTTCCACACTGGCTTCATTTTTCAGTGCTGGAGGTTGCCACTTGGAAGAAGCCTGCACCAGGTGTTCGTACAGTATGATGATACATATGTCTCTGATAGAAATCAATAAACATTGTGAAACATTATTCATCTAATTTTGGAGAGTGGCATGCAGTAATCAATACAAGTCTAATGGCTGTGCTTTAAGTACAGAGCTTAAGCGTAGACTGTATAAATAATGGATGTAGCTACCGTGATGTCACCCATTGGTTTGTGGACGGCCGTTCTGAAGCCTTGAGTCTGGCAGTTTTGACGTCACCATCTTGGTTTTTTGGAGCCAGAAATGACCGTAATAGACTGCAGCGAGGCCTCGCAGACAGCCTGAGACTCAAGCGGCCCCGCCCTAAAATACACATAAACGTGGGCCTTGAAAAAAATTGTAAACAGGTGAGTTCTGATAAAATTTACCCCCATACAGTTGTCTTAAAGAGAAAATTATCTATGGAGACCAAAACTGTTTTTTTGTACCAGGCTGTAAACATGTTTACATCTGCTGCAAAGTTGGGCATTTTAACATTGGAGTCTACAGGGATTTGCTTTGTTTTGGAGCCAGCCTCAAGTGGACATTCCATGAACTGCAGTTTTTGGCACTTCCGCTTGGCTTCATTTTTTCAGCCTCGGAGGATGTTGCTTGAGCTGAAGTCTGGATGTGTTAAGCCTAGCTTTGAATAAAGACTGGAAGTTGGGGAAACGGCTATTTAAGCCTTGTCAAGAGTGAAATAATGCCTGTAAGCACCTCCAACACTCACTCATTTACTTGTTTGTTTAAAAATGCCAGCCTGTGGTTTTGCAGGGAGTTTTGTGATGGAGTTCTTTCTTGCTAATCAACAGCTGGGTGCAGTGATGTGCACAGCCTCTGAAAGTCTATCTCTCACAGTGAGGTCGCCAGGTTTGGTGCCAGTGTGCCTTTTTGTTGAAGCCCAAACCTGGGCTTAATGACCGTATCAGGCAACCTGCGCCATAGCCAGAGACGCTGCATAGAACTGCTGCCAGATGGATGAACTGTAAACACAAAACCCTAAAACCACAAATTGGCATTTTTTGTCATTACATGTGTGGGTTAAACAAACAACATACATTGTGTAAATAAGACAGCTTAAGAGTTGTTCATAACCAGACAAAGTTAGGCTAGCTGTTTCCTCTTTTTTCCAGTCTACTTGCTAATCTAAGGACTCCAGCTCTGTACTCACTGACTCAACATGATACTGTGTAAATACATAATTGTACTTCCCAAAAAGTTAAACTGTTATTTTGACGTTAATGAAAGAGTTTATGTCATTTGGTCAAAGCTTCCTTTTTTTAATACATCAGCCAAGACCATGTCAAAGTTTCTGCTGTGAATATTAACTGTGTTATTGTGACAAGACACTCAGATCTGTGCGGAGCACCACACACACACACACACACAGGCCCTGCAGGGTGTACTACTGCCATCTCTGCACCATGATTAATGTCAGTGGCAATATGAAACCCACCACTCCCCAGAGGCTGACTTGGTTTCTCCTCTCTGGGGTTGTTTCATCTTTCTAATGTGGTTGGAATACAGATGGTATGATCCTAAAAGGGGAAACCCATTTTAGGATCTTTTTAATGAATTAGACCGAACTTGAACCTCCTCAACTGAGATTCCTTTAAAATGAAAGAGGGTAGATTGTGCAAATTAAATCAAAGACTGCAGTTACACAACACAGTATTTAGTGAACATCCCTTATTGCTTGTAATTTGAGGTATACAGCGTGTGTGTGTTAGATTTAGTGACACTTTGAAAGGAGATATTATTTCACAGACTTCTTAAAAGCATTAGATGTAGCTTTTCTGGAGAACGCACTCTAAACATGTCTTGAATGTAATGCTGCTTTACTTTCATCTCTTGTCTTTACTTCTCTCTCACACACACACTCTCACAGCTCATGTGATCCCTGAGAAGGCTTTTCATTGAGCCCTGGATCACTTCCCAGCTTTCTCAATGGAGAAGAGCTGACAAGTGTTAGATCTGACAGATAGTCAAAGGTTCTGTCCTCTGAACTGACGGTTGCTAATGGGTTTTCCCACAGGAGAAGACCTGTGTCTTTGTGAGCTTTATGATATGCAAGGATCCACAATTTATAGGCAGTTCACTGAAAATGTGGTACTGTCATGTTTTGCAATATACAATTTCAGATCTACTCTAGGACAAGATCATCCTATAATTGACTAAAAAACTCAGGAGTGTTCCGTAGCTTTCTCATCTACACTCATTCTCAAACATCCACGAGTTTGACTCTTGCCAAGTTTGGTGCTTTAAAAGCCCAGGTTATCCAGGCTTACAGGCTGTTTGCACTCTGATTAGGTAAGAGCTACAAATCAGGGAACTGACAGACCAGGTGGCGGTTAGGAAGATGTTGCCAATCGGTCAGGTCACCCAGCACGACACTCTCTAATTTCAGACACCAGCCTGGCAGCCGTTAACTGAGAGTGTAATCCTCTTTTCTGTCTATTCACATGCTTGGACATTGTGCAGCTTTACCTGTGAGCGACTAGTGAAAACATCGGTGACAGTTTACGTGTTTGTACGCACAACTTTTCACAAGATTGATTCTATCTTGGTCTGTTGCATGTTGACAGTTCAGCAGAGTCATTTTACAGCTGAGAGTTGGCCTAACTGTGCATCAATTTGTGCATCATCACTTGGATTATTGAGGTGTGTGCCCTTAATAAAGCCTCTTACCTGTTGCCAACACCCACATGAGGCCACACGTGTGCAAGGCAACAGAGTGTGACTCATCTAATCTCAAGACAGGAAATCCCAAACATTGTTCAGTGTTTAAAATATTATTGCCATGTACATCAAATGCATACAATGTGACATATAAATGCTTCAGCTTACCTCTGTGTATGCATTGGACCCTGCAGCTGATACCAGCAGAGGGACTGCTCGCACATTCTGGTTGTCTTAAATTGCACCCATTACAAAACCATGGCTCAGAAAATTCTCATAAATCTTGTTTAGTGCATATTTTATAAAGCTAATGCTGTTCAGCAATCAACAAGCTAGTTCTTTATTTATTATATGCACAACAATTGCAGAGAATCAGTTGCTGGCGAAGACCATTTTAAGTCTCGGGCTCCCTCCATCAGTGCTTATTAAATATGTATTAAAAAAGATCACACAAGTAAAAACAAAATGAGAAACTGAACATAAAATAGCACAAGTTAAATAAGGGATAAAATATAACAAATACAATCTAACTGAATGTAAGCAGCAATGTAGTAAGTATATGTGCATTATGATAAGCATATGTATGTATACAGAGGTGTAAACAGTAAGGCAACGTATATGAAAGTTGAAAGGACATTATAATGGTAAAGCACCAAGGCCTGCAGGATAAAGCTGTCCCTGACCCTTTTGTTTCGGGACTGGATGCTATGGTACTGTCTGTTCGACACAGTTTGGGCCTGGGGTGATTGGGGTCTCTGATAATCCTGTTGGCGTCTTCCTACACCGCTGGGTGTAAAAGGGTTCCATGGGTGGCAACTTCATCCTGGTGATGTACTTGGCAGTTCTCAACACCCTCTGTCAAGCCTCACAGTTGAGGGCGGTGCAACTACCACGTGAGGCGGTGATGCAGCCAGTCAAGATACTGTCGATGGTGTACCTGCAGAAGTTGCAGAGTATCCTGCAGTCAAGTTAAACCCTCTCGGCCTGTGAAGGAAGCCCTACAATGTACTTTAAAAAGTTTTCCTCCACATTTTCCCAAACCATCAACCATAGTGTACTCTCTGTGTACATTACACCAGTTTTAAAATTGCTGCATTGGCTCCCTGTGCGCTTCAGGATCGATTTTAAGGTTCTTTTATTAGTTTTTAAATGTCTTAACGGTCTTGGGCCTTCTTATTTATCTGACCTGCTTTTACCATATCAACCCTCGCGGACCCTGAGGTCCTCTAGCACCGGCCCTTTAACCATAGCACAAGTTAGGACTAAAACACACGGGGAGGCGGCATTTAGTTATTATGGCCCCCGATTGTGGAACAGCCTGCCGGAGAACCTCAGAGCTGCAGAGACTGTTGATGTTTTTAAAAAGAGGCTCAAGACTCATCTTTTTAATCAGGCTTTTAACTGATCTCTTTATTTATCTATTTTAAATTCCTCTTATAATCGATTTATCTATCTATTATCTATTTTTTATTTATTTTTTATATTCTTACCCTTCCTCTTTTTACGTTCTTATCTCATTTAACCTTTATCTTTTGTTATTTTAGTTAGCCTATAGGTTTTAGTTTTGATGCATTTTATGTCTCTGTTTTAGATCATTCTTACCTAGCTACTAACTCAATTTTATGAGCTAAATAGCTTTTTGTTTATTTGGTTCTTTTTATACCTTTTATCCTATCTTACTGTTTTAGTCCCTCAGCTTTTAGCTCCAGTGTTTCCTCATGGGGGCCTACCACACTGAGAGTTGTTCCTGGTCTCCCGATGGGGGTGCCGTGTTTGTGTGTGTGTGTGTGCGTATATGTATATTTATGTATCTCTATGTGGGGTGGAAGGGTTGGGGTTTCTCTTTTCTTTTTGTTTTCTGTTTTGGATCTTTCTTGTTTTTAACCTCTGTGAGGCACTTTGTGTTACTGTTGTATGAAAAGTGCCATATAAATAAAGTTGATTTGATTTGATTTGATTTACAACAGCATCTCTTAAAGGTACCTGGTGGAATTTTCTTGTGAACAAACAAAAGTTATCGTTCAGTATTTCTTACCGTTGTGTGTTTCCCTGAGATCTAGCAAGTGCATTGAGTTCATTTCCCTCCTCATTAAACTTTTGCGAAATCTAAATTTTCACACTTGCGTTGTTTACGTCCACGTAGCTTGTTGTCTTCTTCTTTCTTGCCTTCGTTGGCACATTGCTAGGTCTCTTGTGTATTGTGTTGCCCATCTATTTGCATACACGCGCAGCAACAAAAAACTGGACCTCCTTATAAAAACATCACTCCATAGCACTGCTCTTGGTCAGAAACTCCATAGGGTGACATTAATGATGACTGATTGCAGTTGTAGATGTAGCATTAGTTTATTTTGACTATC
Organism: Epinephelus moara; assembly: GCF_006386435.1. Classification (NCBI taxonomy): domain Eukaryota; kingdom Metazoa; phylum Chordata; class Actinopteri; order Perciformes; family Serranidae; genus Epinephelus; species Epinephelus moara. The sequence continues at coordinate 16,184,476 of NC_065525.1, read as the reverse complement.
CTTGCCCTTTAAATGAGTGTGGTGCTCCATTCGTAATCAGAGGTACATCACCACTCTATCCCCCTGCACTAGGTGGTTCAGTACCCTCACAGAACTCTCTTACAGCCTTTTGCCGGGAGCGGCTCCCAGAATGAGATTTGTCTGAGGATAATTGGGTTAGAGACAGACCTGAAGTGCGGGACGAGGCTGTAACATCATCCAGGTAGCAGAGCATGGTATCAACTGTAGAGAGATCAAAAATTCATTGTCATGACTCATAATCTCATGAACATATGATACAGTATGTGAGTCAGTGTGAGGGAAATATGGGAGCTCCACAGTTAAATTAATAGCGAAAGCCCCTCTGAATCCATCACGGCATCACTGTTAAACTGTATCCGACAACCTCGAGGTGCATTAACGTGGGCGTGTGTGTGTGATAGTATTACTGAGTCAGCCTTGTGGCATGGTTGATTGAGTTAACATATTTGGGAAAAATCTTTCACGTTGAGACGTAGGAGCCAGATAATGTGTTGAGCATGTGGACGGTGAAACTCGAGCTGTGTTCGAAGATTTGAGTGGAAAAGTCGTAGTGACACCAATACCACTTTCGCACAGAAGCCCTGTATTAAACACATGATGATGAATCCACTGTTCTGTTTTGTATCTGTACTGTTCAAACCATGGGTCAATGTCTGGTCATTTTCCACTATTTCTATAAAACCTAATATCTTGTGGCCAGATTTGTCAAGTTTAGGTTCAGGAGAAGTGGTTGCTGTTGTGTTTATAATGGAGTTGGACTACTGACAACATGGTGCCGCTGTGTTGGTTTTAATGGGGTATTAACTGTACTTTTTGTTTGGGAAGACTATTTTTGAGGATTTAATTGTTTTAAATCACTGATTTGTTATCGTGGTCTAATTGTTTGTACGTCTGTGCTTCTTTTTCAGAGCAAGGAAATAGCCTTTCAGCTTCAGGAAGATTTAATGAAGGTCCTAAATGAGCTATACACGGTAAGTACTAATGACCCAAGTACATTGTCTTTGCTCTGGTTGAGACTGGTTTATAGCAGTGAGCTAACTAACTTCTAAATATCGTTAACCATTAAAAACTTTAACCTCTTGTAGCTTTATGATGCCTGGTTGAAGTCTGTTTGCTTGAATGTTTAATATTTCATCCCTCAAAGTGACTGCTCAAACTGAAGGGAAAGTCTGATTTCTTTTACAGCACAAAATTGTGAAACACAATCTCTCTTACCCTGATGAACTTGCTATTCAAACTGTGAAGTATCAACATTATGTTTGCTCGGCTCATTAGAGTTCATATTCTCTGTTTTTAATGGATCTTCTCGGCTTAGTTTTCTTGCTCTTCAAAACAAATTCATGCAAAGCCACACCAGGGGGTTGGCGCCAAATAGCAACTCGTGGATACATTTTCTGTCTTTAAAAAAAGAAAGATTATTTATTTTTGGCATTGTTGCCTTCGTTCAAAAGTTGATAGACAGATAGGAAGTCTTGGGAGAGAGTGAGAGAGATTACATGCAGCAGAGGTCCCCAGTACGAACTGTTTTCTCATACGAATTCCGGACACCGGCTTGAGTTTCTCTTTCACCCATGTAGCACACAACAGGAGATTGTCTGTGTCAGAAGTGTTCTCACCTATGGGAATTGTTCGGTTTGATTTGGCGAAGGGTGGCGCCTGGCTAGAGTGTGCAGGAGGCAGGTTGTGACGCATATTACAATGTGTTCACATAGCCAGTTTGTAATTTGGTCTTAATCAACAGTCTCTTGCCATTCATTGAATGTGTCTGAATATTTCAGCTTCAGCCCTTACCAGCAGAAGCTCCTTAATCTAGTCATCTCTCTAGTTAGACAGTTTTGTTGCTGTCTTTGCATAAATGACCTTTCTTTTTCACATCTGATGTTTGTTCTCTTCCAGTTTTGTTAAAGCCACATAATAGAGGAGATGTATTACAGTTACAGACATGCCCACTCCCTCGCTGTAAACTCTCCGAACAGTTACCCCCTCTATTCACACATGGGCTCTTTGGACATTACAAGGACATTGCAGCAGAGTGCTGGCAGGATAAAGCCTGTAATGTCCGATCCAACTGAAGTGGACAATTAAATTCTGACATACAGCTCCTCTGGATGGCTCGAGGTTTGCAGTGCATGTGTGGAAGGGACTAGGGATGTTGCTATTACATGGTATGCGCCTGGTTAACATAGCAGTGTCTGCAGACCTTTGAACCCAGAGGGTGAATTTTCGCAGGTGTCTCTCAGTAACGTTTCACCAGACCATCAAACGTCTGCATCAAACAAGCTTCAAGTTTCTTAAAGGCCATTTCATTGCCTTTGTTCAATGACTTGTAAGTAGTTGTGTGATTCTCTGACCTTGGTGGACAAACGTACCTAAATCATGAATCAGTAGCTAATTCCTTTGCCTTAATTGTCCCAGTCAGCCCTGCTAGCCTACTGGCTCAGTTTAATGCCTCACACATGTTGGTGACAATCAGATGCTCGTGTATTCTTAGACAGGATGACTGGATGGAATTGAGACCACATTGTTTATGTGTGATTGCTGTGAGTTTATACTGTTTATGAGGTCACTCATAGGCATCAACACTGATAAACACAACATCTATCAATCAATTAATTTCTTCCCAATGATCACTGGGATTGTGTTGAGCTTCATTAATCAGCATGTTAACCTGGGATGTACATAGATGGAGATGAGAGTGGAGGCAGTTGTTGTTGCTTCCCAAGCGACGGAGTGCAAAGCAGCTCAACCTGCTTATACAGTCTCCAGTTTCTCACTACAGAGGATTACAGTGGTTACATTTCCAGTTGATGGCTGCGCTGCTCCAAACACAGCAGACGTGTTACTCCAAACTCAATGTGTGTCACTCTCACCACAGTCCACACTCCAGATTTGACCCGGTTTAGCCCCTGTGGGAAGACCCACACACACACACACACACACACACACACACACACACGCACTGCGTAGCTATTGCATCAGACAGCCGCAGTCCTGATGTCGGCCTCCGCCAATGAAATAACAGGTCTGCTCCGTCTCTAAATATGTCCCTCTAAAAGAAACACCAAAGTAAACACAGGCAGTGGCAGACTCCAGACCAGTAAGTGAGGAGTACAGGGCCCAAGGTCAGTCACCCATCTCTAAACTGGTTCCAGTTAGGCCAAACCCCACCAAAGGCGAAGGGCTCCAGACAAGTCAGGCTTTGCTTCGTTGTTCCACTCGTACAGAAATAGCTCAGTTTGGGGGAACGATGTTTAGATTTTGAGATGGGTGAGTCTCTATTTGTTCTGCAGATGAGGTTTTGTGCAGACAAGTGTATTGCATACACAGGTTGTGGAGCTGTAATTTGCTGGAGTTAGTTCATTCCAGGTTAAACCACCGGTGCTCCATATTACTGCCTTCTCCTGGGAGTTTGAATGTATTGTCTGCCTTTGTTTTCAGTTCACTACATGTTGGCCAGCTGCCATGAACCCATGTAGCTTTACAGGAAAGTGTTAGAAAAATTTGACTGAATGTAGTGTATGTTGAGAGATTCACACAGCATGTTTTATTTGCTGTCTTTTAATATATTTTATTCCAAAGCAAAGATTACATAAAAGCATACAAAAAGCTTTCACGGTCTGTCTTGTTTTAATGATTTTTTTAATCATTAAATCATTTAAAGATAGTTCTGTAGAATAGAGTACAAACGCCTTTCCCCTCCTGTCCTTTTCTTTGCTTTTCTTTTGTTTCCTACTCCTTTACTTTCCTCTCCTCCTACACCCATGGGTGCGTGACTTCTGTAAGGACAAGATTACCTTGTATTTTACAGTTGGCACTTTGCAAGATGGCAGCTTCACATGGTTTAACATTTGGTGGATGCAGTTTTCTCTTGATAGTGCACCTGCATTTTGCTTTTATACCTGCATACCCAATGCCAGAATTAATCCTTCGCTAAGTCCCGCCCCTGGATGCAGACTGGCCAATTATAACATGGCATCGGGCCAGCTCAGACCAGGGTCCAACAACAACTCAGCTGTGCTCCATAGACTCTAATGCTTTCTACTGCAGTCTGTATACTTATTTTATATAACAATCAGTAGTGATACTGTACATGCTAATTTCTCATTCTTATGCATGTGTGAGGGTCAGTGAGTTCCTTTGCTGATGACTCCATGTCAGCACCGTGGACTTGATTTTTCTCCCACAGCCAGTGATTCATCCGCACTGTCCTCAGAGCCCCGCACACGTGTGTCAGTTCTCCTGACGACATGTGCCAGTGCTAATGAGACTTTAAAAATCTCTCTTCTGTCTTGAAGAACTCACTGTTTGTGTTTGGTGGTTTACCTTTCTACTTAACTGTTGAGTCACTGCCTAATGGATCCGTGGAGCGTATGAGTAACACTCACACTCCAACTGTCTCTGAAGTGGATGACTCAAACTTCAGGATATAATGCTAATCAGCCGTTCATCAAGATAATGCATTTCCCTTGTGCTTAATGACTACAGTGTGATGACAATAGGGGTGAAAGGGTTCTGCTTATTTGCCATTATAGCCCACACAAAAAGATATATTTCTTTTTAGCTATCTAAGAAGCATGTGCTACGTTAAACAGATATGAACAACAATAGTTAGGGCCAGCAAGGTGCAACACATGAATATCTTTTTGATGTTTTAAAACACAATTTAAAAGAAATCGCATTTACTTGTTTGACAAGAGCTGAATTGTCCCTCAAAAAGAGTTCAACCTCCATCTTAATACCCTCATGTGAAAACCAGAGGGCGAACCCAAACCTTTTTCCTGTGTGTATTTTTGAAACACAGATCAATGAAGGCAGCATGTTAGATTTAGCTGCAGTGATTTGTGGCAGTTGTGGTCGTATGAGTCCCTCATATAAAAAGGCTGGAGAGAATCTGTCATTGGTTTGTGGTTTAGGGAGAGAGGAACCGCCTGCTGTGAGTTGAATTGAATCAATTTGTGATGAATGAGCGGGTCAAAGTATGGAAGCCTTAGTTGTGGGTTATAAAAGGTCGGTCTCGACTATATGAAGATGGATTATTCTGACCTTTGACCTGGCAGAAACTGACCTGGAACTCACACTAAAGCAGCGCGGTTTCAGGATTTTGCCAGTTTTAAAAAGGAAGTAATGACAAACAGTCCTTAAAATTATTTTCTCCGCAGCTTAATGACACTTTTATTTGTCTCCAGGTGATGAAGACCTACCACATGTACCACTCGGAGAGCATCAGTGCCGAGAGCAAGCTGAAGGAGGCTGAGAAGCAAGAGGAGAAGCAGATCGGCAGGGGAGATCCGGTCTTCAGCATCCGAATGGAGGACAAATACCAGAGGCGCAGCTCTGTGAAGAAAATCGAGAAGATGAAAGAGAAGGTAGAACTCCAGGGGGTTCACAAATGCTAACAACTTTATTCCAATTTAAACTTAGTTAGTAGTCACACCATTCACTTTCCCATTAGGTGTTTTCCTTCAGTAGTTTGAGCACAACAAAATGTCTGATTAGAAAACTCATTAGGCCACAGCATGGCTGCTCCTTACAAGTCCCGCTGACCTAAGTAAAGGAAAACACACTGAAAGCATTGTCACAGCCAAAGAGCAGGCTTTGTGTTCTCCGAACAGGCCTGCTTTCTGTTAAATCTCTGTGACAAATGATTCAATGGCTTTTTTAACACGACTTCCTGGAATGCATTTGGGAAGTGTTAAAATGTGGACGACTTGGAAGCGAGTGAGTCAGAGCCCTATTGGTCAGTGGAGTGGTGACTAACTATCAGCCTTGTGTTTGTCTGGTAGAGAGGAAGTGTAGGGTAAAGACAGATGGCTCAGACTGAGGTATTCCAGTTGAAGTGAAAGACACAGGCTGTTTTAGTTTAGGCTTTTCTTTTTTTGTTCTTGTTCCCCTTTTTTTTTGTTGCTATTTTTAACATAATTTAACTTATGTCTCCTCTAATGTTTATTGAAGCTGTTGTTTTGCCAGTAATCCAGTCTCAGCTCTGAGATGCGCCGAGCGTGCCGAGACATAAAAGCACAATCACTTGTCAAAAAGGCAATTCTTGACTCATTAAATTCATCCTCCCTCGTTCGCTCTGTTGCTGTTTGTTTCTCATTCTGTGCCTCTAATTCTCTCATCAGCGTCAAGCCAAGTACTCCGAGAACAAGCTGAAGTCGATCAAAGCACGGAACGAGTACCTACTGACACTGGAAGCGTCAAACTCCTCCGTTTTCAAATACTACATCCACGACTTGTCGGACTTAATTGATGTAAGTATAAAACCACATGCTTGTGTCAGCCCTGTTTTGAGACAACTTCATCCTCAGCACAAACTTGTTTGTCTCCAGGAGACAGGGGAAAGTTTTTGCTGAAGACATCCTTACATAAACACAACACACTTTGCATTCATCTTTCTATCGGCTGATTTCCCCCCACCTAAGGTTGATTTGTTTCTTTGTGCTCCGCAGGCAGAAAACCCATTGCTATTCAGGTTTTTTCTTGTCACAGACTTTTAGAAGATATTTAAAATCACGATCAGAGGAATGACTGATGACTTTTGCAGCTGTGCCTGATATAAAAGAGATCTTAGGGCACCAGACTGTGGGATGGAAATTACAGTGCAGGACTGAATTAAAGCAGCTTATTAACTTTTGTGATGAAGACTATTCTTTCCTCTTTTTCTTCTCTTTGTGTCATTATTGAAAACCCACATATTATATTCAGTTCCACTGCGTTTTCCTGACATCTTGTCACTGTTTTGAAATGCTTCCACATCTTTCAGACTGTCTGAATGGACCTTGACCCTCAAACCTACTGTTTGTTGTTGTCATGTTCATTTGTGGGTCATTCAGTACAGCACTCCCGTCTTTATGCTCTGTCTTGCAAGCAGTTTGCTTTGTTTGACCTTTTTGTACCAATAAACATGACTTATTTATAATACGGCTCACCTGGGTTATTATTATTTAGTAAGAGAAATAAACTTACTGCACCATTTTCTGTGGCCTTTCTAAGGAAATGGCAGAGGGCCAGGTTTTAAGCAAGCGTTTTTGGGTTTTATATTCCAGACAGGACTGAAAGAGAAGAGAAATGCAACCTCTATTCAGAGGCATGCTGTGCGTTGAAATTACCCCTCTCCTCGCTTTGCTCACAAGCCTTCACATCACACCAGGGTGTGTGTGTGTGTGTGTGTGTGCGTGTGTGTGTGGGATGCACTCGATGTGAGTTGTATTTGCAGGCTCACACACATTTGTTTATTGATGAAGGGGACTTTTTATAGTCAAAAACAAAGTGTACACGCTGGCTGGTAGTGGTATTGTGTATGCCTATCACTCAGGCAGTGTTTCGTGTGTGTGTGTGTGTGTGTGTGTGTGTGTGTGTGTGTGTGTAACTAACTGTGTGTTTGTGGGTGCCTGGGGCGAGTGTGTCTTCCCAGGAGAGACCTTGGCCAAGGTTCTAGTTATTAAAAATCCGCATTAGCTCCTGGAGGTAACATTTGTTAATATTGAGGTAACATCGTGAAACACAGAGGCAACACTGCTGACTCAGAAAGTGCTCGACTAGTTTACGAGAGAAATTTGCCATTTTTAAAAGTCTCAATAGTCAGTTTTGTTTTAATATACACCTATCAATTACAGGTATATCTGCATATGATATATAAGTAACTGAATTAATACTAAGGGATATGTTTTGTTTTTGTACATAGAAAATGAATTGACTACTATATTGATAATCATCATAGTCATTTTTTTTAAGCAAAAATACCAAAAATTCTCTAGTTCCAGCTTCTCACATGTGACGTTTTAATGATTTTATTGGTCCTATGTGACAGTATATCAGTCATTTTTGGGTTTTGGACATAACAAGCGGTTTGATGACATCAACTTGGGCTTCAGAGAATTGTACATTTTAACAGGTATTTTTCTCCTACAGTTCATAGACTGAGCAATTCACAGAGAAAACAATCTGCAGGTCATCAGTGACAAAAGGGAAAGTCATTGTTGGATTGCAGCTCTAGTCTTGTGTTTGTGTATTATGAGACCTGTACGATCACGCTGACCCTCTTCTCTCATCTCTTCCAGTGCTGTGATTTGGGGTACCATGCCAGTCTAAACCGGGCCCTGCGAACCTACCTGTCAGCCGAATACAACCTTGAGACGTCACGCCACGAAGGTCTTGACATCATTGAGAACGCCGTGGACAGTCTGGACCCACGAAGTGACCGACAGAGGTTCATGGAGATGTACCCTACTGCCTTCTGCCCACCGACAAAATTTGAGTTCCAGCCTCACATGGGAGACGAGGTACATAATTTAATCTGTGATGATGAACTGAGCTGGAGAACTGCAAACTATATTTATATAAAGAGTTTAAAAATGCTTTGTTTCCAAATCATCCACTGTATGTGCTGCGCTGAAGATAGACTAAACAACACAAGTGAATTTGGAGTTGATTAAAAAGTCTCAGACTTAATGAGGTCTGATTTCAGTGGCTTAAGTGCAGCGTTTTACTGCGTCTGGGCTGCCGGTTCAGGTTTTATGGGGCACTGAATTTGACAAATCATGTGTTAATTCTCCCCCTGCAGTCATGTAGCTCAACATGTGTTAAGAGTTTGACTCCTTGGCTGGCAGCACCAGCGCTGATATCATGTCTGTTTACTAGCTGTTGTGCGGCTGTCTGCATTCAGTTGGCAAACGTCACTGCGGTTTGCTCTGTAATCGAAGAAGAATTTGGATGCATGCATCTTGTAAAGGAGAGGTTACGTTGCCTATCGTAGTTCCTGTAGTGGGTTATAATTTCAGGTTCCTGATCACTGACAATGTATTTCCTCTTTTTTTTCCCCAGGTGTGTCACATCTCAGTGCAGCCACCGGTGAACGGAGAGCTCATCCTGAGGTTCCAGCAGCTTCAGTCTCGCCTTGCTACTCTGAAGATCGAGAACGAGGAGGTAAAACGCAAATAAATTCAACTCATTACACAGGTATTTGCGGTGTGTGGGTTTTTAGACATGTCAAACATGTCAAAACTTTTCTCTGCTGCTCCGGCATTGTTGTCTGCCAGAGATGCAGAAGTTTCGTCATGCTGCTGTTTTGTCGGTTGCAAGATGCTGACAGCTGCAGAGCATTAAAGCTACTAAAGAAAGTTAACTTTAGCCAGAAGTCATCCAAGGTGAGACAGGAAAAATAGTTGCTGATGATCTCTGAAGAATCAAAGTTTTTTTTTGTTGCATATACACACCACACACAGACACACACTCTGTATTTTCCTCTCTCTCATGCCCTGCAGGTAGCCATCAAACCCTCTCTGTGAAGCCTCCATTTTCGCTCCCACCGGTAGAATTCACTGTCTCGCTTTTATTTGCACGAACCTGTCCTGCGCTGCTCTGTTTTGACATTGGAGGTGCATCTCTGCTTCTCAGGCTCTATTGTTTGCAGCATGCTTGAGTAATGCATTGTTACTTAAATAAAACAAAAGCCAATAGGGGAGAAATACCACGACTGCCACAGTTTCACAGAGTGCAGTCACGTCCATTACGCTGGCCCTAGTATCACGTCTGACCTGCCTCCTCTCTATGAGCTCTCACCGCCATCTGTTTTTATCCTCTCTGTTTCTCCTCCTCCCTCCTCATAGGTGCACTTTCTTTCTTTTATCTTGCTACAAAGAGGCACAGGAGCGTGTCATTCAACTTCCTCTACATCTACTGTGACTTCAGATTCCTTTTGATTGTATTGTCGACACTTTGTGAAACTGACTGAAAATACGTCTGCTAGAATGAACAATGATGGATAGGATACCTGTATATTGGGGGTTATTTAAGTGTGCCAATTACTACAGCTGAAGTTACTGGATTAATTTATTGAAAGTCAGTCAACTTAAATTGGCAGAAGTGTTTAATATTTGCTGGTTTCGGGCTCTCAAATGTAAGGATTTCGTGCTCTGAATTAAATATTCTGTACTTTTTTTTACATCTTAGAACCTTAATGATTGACTATTAGAAAAACTAATCAGATTATACAACAATAGAAACAATTAGATAGTAGTTGCTGCCCTACTGAGTATCATTCAGAGTGTTGTTTTATGCTGGTCAGAGTCCTGCTGGTGCTTTCATAGTTGGAAAAGCTTGCAGTATTTACAATATCTCAGAAACAAGGCACACACATGTGCACCCCTGTGTGTTATTGTGTGTGTGTGTGTGTGTGTGTGTGTGTGTGTGTGTGTGTGTGTGTGTGAGGGTCTGATGACAAGCCCTGGTTGCTTCATGTCCTTGTCCGCCTGCCTCGCTGAAGCGGATGTCCTGGTGGGTCAGAATTGGAGGGCGCTGCTGCCTTGTGTTAGGATCACCAGATGGCCTCTCTTCCCGGGCACAGCGTGCCAGATACATCCTTGAAAAATGAACTTTCAAAGCGCTGTGACGACCTACAAGCACGACTGTCAAATGTACAAGAGAGAAAAAGAGTCTGTCTTTATCCGGCCAGGAAAGGCTGCAGGGCTGTGCTTAATAGATGTGCAGCTGTTTCCTCAGTCCTTTTTGACTCCCGTGAAACGGCGAAAAGAAAACATTGCTGAATAATTTACTCTGCATCAGTGGTGGGTGGGGTGCGACGTGGGGAGAAAACTCTGGATCTCGCTGTTGCTAAAGGGTTGGGGTTCGCACAGCCCTGCTGGGTGCCTCGCTGCAGCAATTACAATTGAATTTTTGTTCATTAAAAAAGCCTGCTCTCTGAGGACGCCGTTCATTTCAGCTCCTCAGTCAGTCAGCGTGGTTCATCTTTTTTTTCAGATTTAATAATCCGGCCATTTAGATCTTGTTTGCCTTCGTATGAACCGGAGCTCACACAGGCTGATTTTCCTCTCTTTCCTATTCTCAAGACGTTTCACACTAAACTCTGGCAATCTAATACCATCTCCTTTGCAGGGAGGGTTTGTTTTTCCTCAGACAAATCTCAGGGAGGCACATCAAAGCCTGTGTGTGGGTGTGTATGTGTGCTCATAGCGTGATGATCAGCACATTACACACTTACTACATAGTCTGTTGAAAGATATGGACAGTCTGTCTTTTGGACTGTTATGACAGGATGTTAAATAACTGTAAGTGATATTGTACTGCTGCCCTACAGAATAACCTTGATTTTAAAGTGCATTAAATTAATTATTTTGGGTTTTGACAGCTTAGAAGTTGTTTTCAATCCAGAGCATGACGCCTCTAAATAAGACAGACTGATACTTGGCTCCTCTTACTGGTGCACTGTCTGTGTAGCAACCTAGAAAATACACGAGTCATGGTTTGGGGTGTAACGATACACAAAAGTCATGGTCAGGTTCATACCCCAATTTTTAAGTCACAGTTCTGTGTGGGTTCTGTACAGTGGAATAAACTGCAGCTCTTATAGACTTTCGACATCAGACTCAATTGGTCAAATCTTGATTGTGAAAAGAGTATTTTTTTGTGGGTTGTGACACTTTAAAAGTGTATCCAGTTATTTACAGATGTCTCTCTTCCAAAGTAAGTCTATGAGGAAAAGATGTTTTTGAGCCCAATGGCATCACGTGACGGACCTGGAAGTTCTATTTTCAGTTTGGCCACCATGTCAAATAGGCTTCAAAGTCCAGCGCACTGCCTAGGGTCTTGCATTCTGCTTGCGTGAACCTCAGCATATGTATGACTAAAAGTTAGCAGGTGTAACTCGCACTTGGGAACTTTAGTTCCAACTTACGTGCATCAGTCTACATACCGTGTATTCTGCGTGCGACCCCCGTACCGTGACAGTTTGGTACAAATACACAAACAGTTACAGCCCCACTCCTGGTTCTTTATTGAAAACAAACAAACTAAATTTGATCCCAGAGACTTTCTCCAGGTCTGTTGTGCAGCTGCAGGGGCTAATGGGCATATCCACTGAGTCTCTGTAAGAGCTCTGTTGTAATTGAGCCCAGCAGTGAACACTGGTAACTATTCGTCTGCTGAATAATGGATATACTCAACAGCTTTTTCACTGGGAGCGATTTTCTCGCATGCATGGGTCCTGTCTTCATGATGACAGCTGGGCCTCTCGCCTCCACGGGGGCCACCCGGGATGAGGCTGCCAGGGACACGGAGAGAGAGCAAGAGAGAGACCAACACACTCAGAGCATGTAACCAATGGCTGTATGTCGTAGTAGGTTACCTATTTTAGGCACCTGCTGTAAATAAAACTACAGTGCGTACATGTAAAGTGATGGTGGAAGTGTAGATTGTAGACAGGCACTCCTTTGATCACCAACTGATGATGTTGTCACATGAAAAGGTGATGTCTTTGCAAAGCTTTATGATCGCAGAATCCCCCGTTTCCTTTTTCACACTGTCATTAGTCGTGTTCAAACCTGCAGTGTGTTTTTGCTTCACAATGGGACGGATGACACTCTAACTACATCCACATTGAGTGCCCGAGCATTTGTGTCATCGCTGTAATCCGTCAGTGTAACACATGAAAGAGATGAACTCCACCTTGCTTTTCAGGTGTTTTTTTTCCCTTTGAAGGCCAAATGAGTCACAGGTCAAACTGTTAAAAAAACAAGCTAATCCACTGTTGTCCTGGTGTGTGTAACTGTTACAGGAGGAATCCACCTTGTTCTCTCATTAGCACTGAGGTCTGACTCAATAAGTTTAAAAAATGGTGTCACTACCAGTGAGTGGGGGTCCCCCTGACCATTAAGGGATAATTATTAGGACTTCCAGCTGCGTCTCACTCAGGGCTTGGTTGACCTTTGGTTCTCACACATCAAGCACACACAGTTGAACTGTGATGGTTGCAGCACTTCTACCCCCCCCCTCAGAGTCCCTCTGTTGAACGAAGAAGAGCATTTTGCTGAATTTTTCCTTAGAGGTGGTTGTTGGTGTTTCTACATCGGCATGGCCTCTTTCCTTCCGCAGCTTTTCCACATCAGTGATTCACGCTCACATGCTCGACAGTCTCTAGACTCTTCCTCCATGTCTGTTTGTCTCCTGTTATCCCTCTCTCTTCCTATTCCTACTTCTCCTTGTTCTGCAGTTGTCCTTGTCTATTGCCTATATGGCCCTGTATTGATGTTATTTTAGTAAAATCATTGACGAAACTGGGTTAGCCAATGAGTTTGAAAGATAAAACATCAGGCAGAATGGTCACTGTGTTAACCCTCGACTGACTGGGCTGATGTCATAGATCATGCGTACAGTTAAAATAAGTAAAGTAAATGTATAATCCTCACAGCCGGGCTATTTCTGTTTTTTATTAGGCCTATGCATATAAATCTCCAACATACCATAGAGTAGTAGGGGCAGTTTTTTCAGAGTAACATATTATGACTGTTCAGCCATACTAGGGCATGGTTTTCGGGACAATTATGGGATAGACTGTCAAGAAATGTGGTACAGACTTTCATGATCTCCCTCAGAATGGATCGCAATAACTTTGATGGTCCCTGACTTTCCATATATATAAATATAACACATCACAGTTTTTATTTGTTCAATATATTGCCTGTATTTTCTGCAGAAGTAATGACATTCCTATTTGTGTCAGCATATGTTTTAGTGCTTATTTCCAAAGGTTATTATGCTAACATGCTACATGAAAATGGTGAACACAGTGAACATCACTAAGTTAACATTTTCAGTGTCGCTGTTAGCTTATTAACATGCTAATGTTAGCATTTAGCTCAAAACACAACTATGCTTAATGAAGCTTCTCAGAGCTTCTTGTAACGTCATAATTGTGGTCTGTTAGGACTTTTTTCTTGAAGTCTTAGTCGTTCCAAACAGTAGGCCTTACACTCCAGTGTACTGTCAAGTCTGTGTGTGACAAGTTTTTTTATATTTACAGTCTGTACAATCAGTTTGCATCTACATTGGTGTCTTTAACTTTTATGGAGCTGTTACAGGCTCATTTGCCTTGTTATTTGTTTGTAGCATCAGCCGTCATATTGTGTCATCATATACTGGATGCAGTCATGGCTCGCAGCACGTGCGCTGGCAGGACATCTTTCGCAGTAACCGGTGGGGCTCACGCGGCAAAGTCCAGACGTTCATAAGCTTCAGCAGGAGCGCTGTTGTTGACAGGGAAGAGGCGGTTATGGAAATGAATCTTAAAAGCCTGCGACTGAATGTACCATCTCCAGTAGACACTGTTCACCTCTGGCCCTTCTGAGTGCATGCAAATTGATTGCCTGGCTGGGAATGGTGCTCTGGGGCTGACGGATTCTTCGGAACTTGTGTCTTGTCAGAAAACACTTGAATTTTTCAGAGTGTCGTGGGATAGCGAGAGAGGTTTTTAGGGAGTGTGGTGATACAAGCTGCCAGATATGCTGTGATAGTAACGCCGTGATAGTGAAGAGATGACGTAAAGCTTTTAAGCTGGCTGGTTTTTACAATTTTTCAACTCTTCCTCCCCTCCATTCCTTGTGTGTACAGATCAAGAAGACGTCAGAGGCCACCCTGACCACCATCCAGGACATGGTGACCATTGAAGACTACGATGTGTCCGAGTGTTTCCACCACAGCAGATCCACGGAGTCGGTCAAGTCCACTGTGTCGGAGACGTACCTCAGCAAACCCAGCATTGCCAAGAGGAGGGCGAACCAGCAGGAGACAGAGCAGTTCTACTTCATGGTGAGAGGAGAGAGAAGACTGAGCAAATACAAAGGGAGAAGACTTCAAAGATGTCTTTTATTTCCCTATGAAAATAGAAATAAATCCCTCTTTGAAGCCTCATTTAGCTTTCTATACTTAGATATTTCAAAAGAAGTGGAAATGCCAGATTTCTCTTGTCTGATTACATACTCTGTTTAATATCCGCTACAAAATTCTGTAAAATGTATCTGAGAATATGAACTCAAAGCTTTTATCTGGACTTTAAAAAGCTTAATCTGTGTATGTAAATTCTATTGGACAGAAAAGTGTGAGTATCATGCACCAAGGCCTTTTGAAACTTTTGATCAGCTTGCTGAGGGGTAACTCTCCGAAAATATTCCCATTTTGTGAGGCTAACTGCTATCTTGTTCCAGTCTGAAGATGGACATGGTCTGATAAAGGCTTTAAAAAGACTCTCAGCGTGTCCTTTGCCCTTGGCTTTCTTATCATAGATTGCTGTCTTAAGAGCGGGCGCTCTGGCTGGCACTCAGGGCCGCCGTGTAATTACTCTCAATTCTCCACAGAAATTCCGGGAGTTTCTGGAGGGCAGTAATCTCATCTCCAAACTGCAGGCCAAACATGACTTGCTGAAGAGGACACTTGGTGAAGGTATAGTCACGATCCCTTTACTTTTATACTCTTACAGCTCCCACTGTACCTCTCAATGTCAGATCCACTTTCACTAGTTTGTGTGTTGCCTCCTTCCAGCCAAAATGAGGGCAAATTAGCCCTAATCAGTGTCAAAACAGTCGACGTGACTAATGATTAGTTATTGAATTTTGTCTTTTCCTTTTCTGCAGTCTCACTCCGGCGATTTCAGCCTTTTCCGTGGCAAATTTCCCATTGTTTGCCTGCTTTTTCCACTATTCTGAGCTCCTAGATGGTAATCTGGGTTTTAGCCAGGCGAGCCAGAGCTGAGAGGGATTGTGAACTTGTATTATCCGTCTTAGTGATTGATTTGCTCCCAAGTTAATGGACTGCCATGTATAAGAGCGGTGGCGGTCTTTAGAACAGCCTCTCCTTGGTCTACATTGGTGGGATCTCCTCAAGGCTTCAGCTAATCTACTGTCAACCAGGAGAGTGTCAGTCAGTCGTTGTTGTAACCAGCCGCCCTGGTGGTCTCAGTCAAACTGTCCGCGTAATAATGGAGTAATGGAGCCGTGTGCTAATGAGGAAGAGTAAAGCTTCCTGCTTATCCCACACGCTCCTTAGTCATATTGTTGTCAATGAGCTGGAGTACAGTATGAGTCACCCAGACGGAGACAGGTCAGATCCTGTTCACAGGAACAGATGGCCGCACAAACGAAACTACTCCTGTTCTCTAAAACCATTTGGAAGCTATTTTGTGCGTAATCTAACTTCCCCTGTCCAAACTTGTAGCTCTGTGTATGTCTATAATGATTAGTGTATCTGTGCGCCTACGTCACTCGTAAACTGTGTGCCTGGTGGATGTTTGTGCTGTAATTGTAATGCAGCTAAAGTGTTGCCTTTTTAAGCCTGTTGTGTGTGTGTTTGTGTGCGTAGGTGTGTGTACGGGTTTTGTTTGTGCCGCTCAAGAGGCCAGTGGTTGCGGACAGATGGCAGGCTTCAAAATGCTTCACTAGCCGTATGCAAAATGCACCGCAGGGACCTCAGAGACAGGTCCTGGCATGTCCACACATCTAACTTCCTCTCACATCTCCTCTCTTTTCTCTCCTCATCCGCAGGCCACAGAGCTGACTACATGACCACAAGGTAAAGTACACGAACACACACACACACACACACACAAACACACGCGCGCCTGAAGACCTGTGCATATTCAAGACACACATCCAGTCCACTTTTCTTTCAGCAGCGACAGAAACATTTGTGATGTGTCGCTGCTCATGAAGGCGAGGACAGTCTCCCTCAGGGTATTCTCATGTGAAATCCTCTGTGACCATGACAGCAGAGGAGTCTGTAGTTAGACAGATGTGCTGGCCTCCGAGGGTTTTTCTAAGCCAAACCTGGTGTCGTGTGGCAGGTTTACTGTACTTCATATTCCCAACAGTGTCTTATGTCAGGCCTGTGAAGCGAATGAGAGGTGATAAAGTGGAGAATGTTTAACCTAACATAGGAGCAATAGAGAGGAGAGGGGAAAGAATTTGCATGAAATTTAAATGTTTATTCAGTTTCACAGAGCAACAAAAGAGACATGAATAAGAACAGATGTGTCAGTTGAATCTTTAACTTTTGCACCTTTGAAAGCAGATCATATTTCGCTGCATACGTAACTCACATTTGATTCTACGAAAAGTATACAGTTCTTTGTGAGCAGTGTAAACTTAATAGCTATGGAGCCACGCCAGTAACTGGTCAGTCTGCAACTATTTTGATGATAAAGTTGATTGTTGAGATCATTTTTCATCCAAAAATACAAAAAATTCCAGCTTCTTAAATGAGACAATTTGTTGCTTTTCTTTGTTTTATGTTCTTGTACACGTGGCTGTTCCATTTCCAATATTTTATTGACCAACAAATCAATTGAGAAAATTATTGGCAGAATAGTTGCAGCCCTCTCAGCTCATGAGAAGAGATGACCAGTACACTAGTACATAATGTCAGTAAAGCGGGGACGGTATGCCTGATGTCACAGTTTAATTCATGTTGCGAAGATTTCATGTGTTGTGTTGGCGTGATGAGATCTTAGAAATAAAATGAGTAGAAAGGACATCGAACTGTTTGCCTAAGTCATATGACTAGTACAACAAGAAACAGCGTTAGTAGGTAGCTGTTAAGGTGACAACATGCGTCAAGTGTGTCATACTCACTGGTTTGAGAACTCTGTTTTTGCCTATTCTTACACCCGTTTTTCTTTCTAAACAGAAAAATACAACCCTACCCCAGTCAAAGTTTCTCTCATTCACTGAACAAACACTCATTCAAACTTGACTGAAACAAAATTCAACTCACCAAGGCAGACTTAGTTAGTCTTGAATCAAAATAAATCCTTAATTCAGCGAGCTAGATGTAAAAAGATATGATGGCTCTACTTGCTGTACATGCGTCTCAGCTTCCGGCTGAGCAGCAGCTCTCACTCCTTCTTTGAGAGCAGCTACAGATCATCACGTTACAGCAAAGATGGAATTGATGGCACCAACAGAAACAGTGAAATAATAGTTATAGTGATACTTTAAAAGTAATCGATTACTTATTTGAAGATGTAACGTTACTACTCCACTGCTTGTTTGGTCATTACTGCAAAGTCTCACCTCAGTAAATTCACAACTTGCTGCAATTTGGTTTCTTTACATGAAAGTTAGTCTGCTACGGTGGTTGTAAAGAAAACGGTACACATAAAAGTAGCTGCCGCACTGACCATCCTGCTGTGTTGACTGGAATGGGAATTTCTGTTCTACTCTCATTCTATTTCTACGGATCAGATATTTAAAACACCTTCAGCCTTTGCTAGCAGAATAATTTTGTCACTATGATTGAGCAGCAGAAGGCACCAAAGACCCGCACTCTTTTAATCTCAGTCCTACAGGTCACAAGAAGCCAA
The DNA here is from genome assembly GCF_006386435.1 of Epinephelus moara. Classification (NCBI taxonomy): domain Eukaryota; kingdom Metazoa; phylum Chordata; class Actinopteri; order Perciformes; family Serranidae; genus Epinephelus; species Epinephelus moara. The sequence goes on along the minus strand of NC_065525.1, from coordinate 16,166,310 downwards.
ATTGAATTGCCTCACACGCGCACACACACACACACACACACACACAGACTTAGAGAGGCAGTCCCCCGCAGTGCCTGTCATGAGGTGGATGCTGACACATGCGATGCTCCCAGCAGGTCTGATATTTCACTGGCCTCTGATATCTGGTGGAGAAAGAAAAGACGGGATTATAAAGCAAAAGTTCATTCACGGGTTTCAGCGGTGTCTGAAAATACCCTCATTCACCTGTCCATCATCTTGAGTCAAAGGGTTTTAAAGATTTGTCAGCCTCGACTTCAGTTCATGTCTTTGAAGGGCATAAAGGTTATTGGAGAATGGATAAACCACTTTAAAAGGAAAACTGCATTGTTTACGTATTCTAACACATTCTTTGTATTCTAGACATCCCAACGGGCCATACAAAACCCACACCGGCACCCGGCGGGCTAGACCCCGCTCTGTATTTAATGTTAGGTTATTTAATGGCAATTTGGAGTCATTTATCAAGGTACTGATTACCAGTCTGCCCGCCTGACACTGCTCCTCCTCCTATCTATTTTCTGTCTTGCTCTGGCTTTCTGGACATTTTGGTGGGTTCCCCAAAGCATTTCAGCTTTGATTTATCTTTTACCAACAAAAAACAAACAACAACATAGATGCTGGATTCTGGAAGCCTTCATCATGAGTCATTGAGCTGTGGCGGTCTGCGTCTGGGGTGTATGGGTGGCTCTGATAGATTTGGAGGGCTGCAGGAGGAGAGGAGCGGCAGTCGGAGGGATAAATGTTTGTCTCAGTCAGCTCCCCTGACACACTGCTGACCTGGCATCACTGAGCTGCTCTGGCAGAGATATTCTCTCCTCCTCCTCCAGAGCGAGAGCAAAGGCCAGTGAAAACAGCAGGATAAATGGCAGTCAGGGAGCGGATGCCAGACTGATAAGGTGTGCTGCCTCCCTCCTCCGGCCTCTTCACTGCCTCTCACTGGTGGCCGTATCCGGTCCTGTCCACTTCCCGTTGTTTCCTTTTGGGTTTGACGCCAGCACAGAGTGGAATGAGGGTACGCTCTAAGTAAAAGCTTTGGTGGGCAGCTGCTGTGGTCCTAATCTGGGTCTTGCTTTTCTTTCTCTTTTCTGTTTCTCTGCGACACTTCTCTGTAGCCGCGGACGACGGAACTCACACGCTCGACATCAGGTAGACACCTTGAAGCATCTTGGGGGGCCCATGCTGCTTGCCTGCCTGCGCTCATTTCTTCATCTGTCCTGCCTTAACAACACTTTCACCTCGTGTCATGTTTGTCTGTATCTTGTATTCGTTACCTGACCTCTGTGAGCAGACTGAGACCGACTGAATTGAAGGTTTTCCCCTTAAACAGAGATGTTGCGGCAACTTGTATCTTCAGTTTCTATTGTGTTTCCCAGCGTGAAGCACTTCCAGCTTCGAAATTGGTATTGAATTTATGTGATACAAAGCAGTCATCCCCAGTCTCACATATCCAAAGAGATAACATTACATAATCCTGCTGCATCAGACCCGTGCCTCAACCCTCACGGCTCCACTCCAACGATAGATAGTCGATTTTGGCATGGGCGCCGTGTTTGGGCCGTGTGTATACCCCTGAGGGCTGTAAACAGCTCCACTGTATCATTAAAAGCATGTACTGGCACCGAGAGCAGAACAAGAGTACAGTCCACGTCGAAGTGTGTGAGAGGAATGTGTTTTCTCTGAAGGAGACGGTGCTGCTCCTCTCATCTCACCACTTCTGCCCCGAGCTCCATATTGAGTGTGTGGCTCTTTAGATAAGCTCTCCTTAATTTAAACACAGGGTGCACTTGATTGCTAGCATAACTAGACACAAAGTATATTTAGCAGCACTGGAGGCCAATTGAAATGTGTTCAACAACAGGTTTGTACACGCTTGTCATTGCAGCTCGTCAGTAATTTTAGTATATTTAGTGATATGTCACGATGAGTGAGTTATTACAGGAGTCGATTCAGTCTGTCTCAGTAAGATCTCAAAAAGGTAACCCTCACTGTGTAACTAAACCTACCAACTTCACTGACACTGGGTGTGCATGTTTATATAAGCTTAACATAACATTAACTAGTGTCTGTTAGAGCCCGACCGATACATCAGCAGGCCGACATCATTCGTCTACACATCAGATATTTTGGCATTGACCTGTATGTTCTCAGTTATTTAAATACCAATGACATTTACTGATCAAAATTCACATTATCTTACATTTACCAACAATGGTTATGTTTGTTTTTTACATGTCTTTATCGCAGAATTACTATTAGTATTTTATACAGTGGTGGAAAGTAATGAAGTCTCAAATCTTAGGTACAGTTCTGAGGTACTTGTGCTTTATGTGAGTAGGTCCTGTTTGTTATTTTATACTTCTACACTACAATTTTGAGAGAAATATTGTACTTTTTACTGTACTACAGTTATTCTATAACTTAAGTTATTAGTTTCTTTACAGATTCAGATTATTAATAAAGAATATTATCAACAAATTAAATATATTTTTATAGATTTAGATAGACAGCACAAAGTAATTAAAATTAATCCCACTTTTATCAGATGAAACTTTAAACTGATATGTACATTCATCTATCAGTAACTGTAATCTGATATGTGAAGCATTCTCTGGTACTAGAATTTGTTTTGGGATAAATGAAGCTCTATTGAATTGAAATAAATTGAATTGAATATACATTTTTTTCTGAATTTGGTCATTATGCTTCATGAGTACTTTACTTTTTGTACTTTAAATGCATTTTGATGCCACTTTTGTCCTTTTACTTCAGTTATATTTTAAATGCAGGGCATTTACTTAAAGTAAAGTATTCCTACACTTTAGTAAATACTATTTTTTCTCGAGAACTTCTTCCACCACTGATGTTTTGGGGAAAGAAAAAAAAAGGCAATATATTGCATTACATTGTTATTATTCTCGATTATTGGTATTCATGATGTGTTGGACTTCCAGTATCTGTCGGGCTCTACCTCTTGTACGTGTAATAAAAACAGCAAATTATACATGATCTGACATTTGGGTGTTTTTGTTTACTTGCCTTCAAAGGACTCTGGACAAGCTATCCCCCGTGTGGTTGAGAGCTGTATTCGCTACATAAATTTGTATGGTGAGTTGGTTATTTTTGGTGTTTTGTCACGTCAGATACGCTTTCAAACCTCAATGACTGTGTTTAAATTTTCTTTGATGAATTCTTCTCATAAACCAACTGCAACCTGCTTCATCTCCAAGTCTGTCTGACTTGGGTGAAAAGTTCCAGTGCTTTACAGGCATTAATTGTTTTGGGTGTGTACATAGTTTTTCATGTTGGGGTTTCAGTGTGTTCAGTCATGGGAAAATGCAGATTCCATCCTGTTTACAGCGGTGCAGCCTTTTTACACCCAGATTCCCAAACATATCGTGAGACAGACCGACAGAGCGAAAGCTTAGCCTGGCACAAGTGATGAGTTACAATATTGGTTTTCAACCAGATTAAAAAAAAAGACACTCTGAAAGAATGAAAACTCAAAGCATTTAAGATGTGACAGTAGTGAGATGTAACGGTTTGCAGGCTTGTCTGCTGCATCCTATCCAGCAGCCAGCTGATGACGGACAAATCTAAAAGAGACTAATCATGCTTCCTCCTGACCTTTGACCTCCCCCCTTATTAAGTCCTAATCCCATCTGGAAGACACTTTAGTAAACTTGATTGCGGCTTCCCTGACTCATTAATTATCTTTAATTAGAAAAGTGAAGGGGCTTAACGAACAGGATGTGCCTTTTAGGTCCAACTAAAGTAGGCTTTATTTGCTGAGTGAGTGAGTTTCTTTCTGTGACCGTCAGAGTGGACTTATGAGCATGATGAGTGTGTCTTTCCTTTATCCTCTGTTCCTCCTTCCTTACTGTCTGTTTGTCTTTCTCTGTGCAGGTCTCCAACATCAAGGAATATTTCGTGTATCTGGATCCCAGCTGGAAGTCAACGACATCAAGAACTCGTTCGAAAGAGGTACATGATGTCTGTTATATTGGCTGTATTTAGACGGTGGGCTCATGTGCATTTTATGATTCAAGGGTGTCCAGCTAACCTGTTCACTTGTCTGTGTCTAAGGAAATGACCCCCTGACAGACGAGGAGAACAATCATGACATCAACTCGGTGGCTGGCGTTCTCAAACTTTACTTCCGTGGTCTGGAGAATCCTCTTTTCCCCAAGGAGAGGTTCAATGATCTGCTGTCCTGCATCAGTAAGAGCAGACACATTTTTTCTTAATACCTGTAGTTTTATTCTGAGCAGGATTCACACAGTCATGAAATTCTGGGAAAAGTTTTGAAATTAGAAAAACTGTTTTCCAGGCCTGGGAATAATTTTCAAATCAAGGTCCTCTGTGTGAGATTTAGGGGGTTTTAGTGGCATCTAGCAGCGAAGACTGCAGATTGCAACCAGCCGAGAACACAGACTAAAGCATTTTCCATTTAAAAATAAAAAAAGAAGTATTTTTCTGACACTGCTCGTTGCAGAGGAGCTGTTAAATATGGTGGCCAACGTGAAGATGCGATTGCCCTATCTAGAGCCAGTGTTTAGTTTATCTGCTCTGGGCCACTGTAGAAACATGGCGGTGCAACATGGCAGACTCCATACCCGCTCCCGATGTAGATATAAAGTAGGAGTAGAAGTAGATATTCAATTTTTGAACAGAATGTTTTGACCATACATTATTTTGGCGATTGTTTACAATATGTTCATAAAAATCATGTCTACCTGAAATTCATTTCTTACATTACCAATTTAAAATTTAGTGTTGTGCTGTGTGACCGTTGAAACATCACTAGTACCACGTGATACACATAGACCAGACCGGCGTCAAGTCATCAGCAAGGCTGTGCCCCCTTTTGGGAGAGACATGTGCCATCACCTAAAGAGAGAAACAGGAAAATGGTGAAAAGCTGTTGTGTCGCGGGAGAACTGAAGCCTAGATACATAAATATTCGCTGTCAGTGTGGTAAACTGCTAAATGATGCTGGTGACAGATACTACTGATGGATAGCCAACATTAGCTTGAGTAGGAGGCTGCTGCAATACAGTCAGACACTACAGCAGCATCAGACTGTCTGTATCTCAAACAGTTGGCTATTAACAAGTGGTTATTTACAGACAATGTGATGTGGACATCTATTAATGTGTAGATATCCTGATAAGCAATGTTGGCTGCTGTGTTGGGTCATTTATCCTCTTGGATGGGGGAAGCCTAAAGGGACATGATGTGTTCGACCTTAATTTAGTAAGGTATCATAAACACAGGGTCACAAATAATTATTAGACGTGTCCATGATTAAACATTTGTTTAACAAGAAATAAATGCATACAAACTTGTCGAAATTATAATCAAAACTCGTCAAATTGCACTGACATCTCTGTGATCTTTGACCCCCAAAAAGGGGCACAGCCTTCATGTTTTGTGAGGTACCCGTATGTGCTGGTCTGGTCTATTGGCATATGCAGCTAGTAAGTGATGGAAATGTCTAACGATTGAGTAAAGTTAGCAAATATAGCAGTTTGCTTATCTGCCAATGCCTGGGAACTGTGTGTTTAATAATGTACGGCTGTATCGCTGTATGGGCATGACAACAGAGTGTTTTTCTGTTGAACCTTTGTGGTGTTGGGAGATTTTTTGGAATTCAAATTAATTTCACTCAAATGGGGTATGGATTCTCACAGCATTATATTTTTGTCTGTCAAACTACAGCATATGAAAATACATTTCCACAAGCTGTGTATACTCTTCACATTGTTCTTCTCTCTTACACCATGTTTTATTCCCCAAAATTCCCCAACATCAGGGTAGTGTTGATGGACTTAAACTTGCACTGGTCTGCAATCAGCTGTGTGGGCTTTTTCAAAGTTAGAAACTTTGAAAAACATTGATAAAACTCTAACAAAGCAAAAGGACTACAGTATGTGTTGAATGTTCTCACTCTGTTCTAAGACTTCTCCCCAGAGTGAGACTATTCAGGGTTGCTCAATTTTAATAAACATGTTTTGCTTCTAATGTGACCTTAAGGGTCAAGTATTCCTAGGCCTTTTCACCACCACATATGCTGTGGTCATGAAATCAGTTTGAGGCTGTGCAGATTTGTTTATATTGAGAATGCCCGATACTTGTTAATGTGGATGCTTGCTAATTTTTTTCATGGATATGTTCTGTTATTGAAGCACCGTTACAAGTCTTTCCTTTTTTTATTTCCTGGCTTTCACCACGACTGTAGTATCTATAGAAATGGCCTTATTATTTAGCTTCATTCCCATCAAATATAGTCCTCAGATGAAACAGGATAATAAACCATCTGTGGTGTTTTACAGCAGAATAGCCCTGACTTCTCTCTGACACTTAGTGTTGATAACTCTGTGGTATTTGGTCGAGCACTGAGAAGGATATTATCTGTCATGAGTGGCACAAAGTTGGCCATGCTTACGGGATCGTGGTGGAATGTTAAATGTCCGCAGCACTGAGCGGCGTTTGAACCCAGAGCTGAATCTACACTGAAGTCCTCCTAAGAACAGTCACATTGTCATTCTGCAGCGAGTCAGTTCACAGATCAGTCAGCTCTTTGTGTGGCTTGTTCTGATCTTTTAAGACATTACATGGGGAGCTTTAAGGCTCTGATAAAGAACAATTGAACATGCTCAGAGTCACATGGGCACAGTGTGTGCTGTAATGCCTTGTGCAACTTTGTGTGCGTTTTTATGTTCACGCAGGCTGTTGTGTACTCGCGAGTGTGTGAGAAGTGTGTCTGTGTGTGCTTTCTGGGTGTGCTTTTACACATTTGTGCAGGATGAGTGATGGGGATTCCCTGTTTACATTCCCCAGCTCAACATGCCAGTGATTGCAGTGTGGGCTGAACGCCCAGCAGGCTCCATATTAAAAACCCTCTGCTTATTCCATATGGAGCAGCTCAGACCAGCTTCGAGATCACTTTTCCATTTAACTGCTCTCAGTTGACTGTGTGTTTTTGTTGTTGTTTTTTTTCCTCTCACCACAGTGGCATACTGCAGCAACTCATATCTTTCATTTTGGAAATGCAGCAGGGATGTTTTGCGTGGGTTTTCTCACAGTCATGTTTGTAGGTGATATTTAAGCGTACACTGGAGTAGATCTTTGAACAGTAGCTTCTGAAGTGCTCGGGAGCGTCGCAGAATCCTAGTTAGGTATTCATGAAAAATGAAATACATCACAAGTATCCCAGAAGCCTAAATCCCAGATGGCACAAAGTGGCTGGAGGGTGACAGGGCTATTTTTAGCAGCCAGCAGAGCCCCAGCTCAGCCAAATAAAATAGGCTGCTTCAAGTGCCACAGTGGAACAAATGAGATAGTAATGAAAGACACAAAGGTTGGCGGTCTAGCATGTTGATAAAGCATAATAGGATTTTAAATGCTTTGTTTATGTTTAAAGTTCTGAAAATGTTCCTGTGCTAAATACGTGTGAGAAAAAGTTACTCCTTTGTCAGTAAAATCCTAATTTCTGCAAGACAGAAAAAAGAGTGAAATAATAGAGAACTGTACAAATGGATTTAGAGAGATTGTGTTTTCATTTAGAGCAGGAAAAGCTACCTAGCGTCCTCGTCGTCAGGGCTGACTTCCTTCTCCTCTTCCTCTTTGGTGTCAGCAGACAAACACAGGCTGAGGTTAAGGTCACCACAGAGCTGATACATTTCCTGTGGCCTCCACACAAACACATTTTACATATCACTGCATTAGTAAATCTTTGCTGGTCCTCCAGAGACTCTCAGGAGTAAGTAATTGGCTCAGCGTCAATATGATCAGAAAGATGAGGTGGTGCATTTGACGTGCAGCAGAGGTGATTGGAAGGAAACAAAGCCATCTTTATTAATCTAACAATATTTTTCTTGCCATATTAACATCATACCCTCTGTCCTTTTTTGCTGCTCTAGGAATAGACAACCTGTATGAGAGAGCGCTGTACATCCGTAAGATCCTCCTGACCATTCCCAGATCAGTCCTCATCGTCATGCGCTACCTTTTCGCCTTCCTCAACCAGTAAGTTTATAGACACTAACCAGTAAATCCATCCTGTATCTCACTTCATAAAGATTGCCCCCTCTTTATGACATGTCGTTCTAAGTAAAGAGCATCCACTATATAATATTGTCCCCAGTGGTATGTCCTCTTAACACCGCCTTAACACCTTGTCCCTATCTCTCCTTTTTTTATCTCCCTTCCTCCACCCACCCTCCTCTCTCCAGCCTGTCCCAGTACAGTGATGAGAACATGATGGACCCGTACAATCTGGCCATATGCTTCGGCCCCACGCTCATGCCCACACCAGACAGCCAGGACCAGGTCTCCTGCCAGGCCCACGTCAACGAGATCGTCAAGACCATCATCATCCACCATGAGACCATCTTTCCTGATGCCAAAGAACTGGACGGGCCCATCTATGAGAAGTGTATGGCTGGAGGAGACTACTGGTGAGGAATGATGCATTTAGGTCATGGTTGTGTTTCCTCTTTAGCAAACTCAAATGGCTTTGTTACAAAGGTCTTTGAGTTACAAGACACGCACCAGCTACCAGGCCACCCTGTCACTGGTGTCTGAAGGTCAAGTTGTGGGTTATCCAGGATTAAAAAAGAGAAGATGGAAAGCATTCTGATGAGATCACTTCATGCAGCTGCACAGATTTCCTAAACGACATGTAGGTTTGAGAGTCAGACAGACGCTGGTGGTTTACTTGTTCCACTTTTTTTCCTCTTACCGTGAATGGAAAGAGGCTCGCAGCCAAACCTCCTTCATTAGGGACTCACTCAGCATGCAGGTATGTGTGCGCTCTCAACGCTGCAGCTGTGTCAGTAGTATGTCAGTGGGGTTGATATAACTAATTACAATCCCCAAATATGCGTCTGTGGTTTAAGAACATGACAAGGCAGCGCATGTTTTATTGCTGACTTTAAATGATGGACCCTTCTCTAGGTGAGACAGGCTGAAACAATCACTTTAATTATCCCGATCACGGCAGGAGGATAAAAGAAAGGTCACCTGGCAGGGAGAGGATGATTAGGTGAATTGCAGCACATACTGGAGTTAAACAGATCAAACCTAAAGCCATTTGCCAGCTCCGCATCTGTAAGCAGTGCTTATCACTTGTTTCTTCCTCTCTTTATCTGTCTCTATTTCTCCTTCTCTATGCCCCCACATCACCACAGGCTGACAGGGATTTATCCCTGGCTAGAGCTAATCACCCGTCTCAGCACGACTGTGTCCCCCCTGGCAACACACACGAACCCCTAGGGAGATTTGTTGTCTTGGCTGCCTCCCTTTCTTGCAGAAGAGGAGGCGACTGGTGACATGCTAGCATGGGAGGAGACACTCAATTCCTGGCAGGGGTAATCTGTGTGTGGCATTACCACCAGCTCCATCAGCACGATGCCAGGAGAAGTCCATTTAGAAAAAGAGGCCCAACCACAGACAGAGGATCTAAGCCTCCCACAGAATAACGACCACTATTTGAACTTCCTCAAGGTCTTACTAAATTTAAAACCTCCCTGCCCTCCCGTCATCTTCACTGAAATGAGATGTGACCATCGGGAATTGAGCAAAAGCCTTATGTTGCAAACTGAGTTAGGAGATAAAGTGACTTCAAACAAATTTCATTTTCCCAGAGAAAAAGAAGTGAAGGAAAAAATAGGCTTTCCCTGACTGTCCCTTAACCCCTGACCCTGCCTCAGCTGTGACACTGAGAGTTAAGATGTTGTCCCCAATTGGCAACCTCTGGGGCGGAAAAATGAAGCCCATGCAGAAGTGCAAAAAACTGCAGTTCTTTGAATGGCCACTTGAGGCTGGCTCCAAAAGCGAGTCAATCCTTATAGACTGCCATGCTTACATGTCCAACTGTTCAGCAGAAATAAACATGTTTACAGCCGGTCATTGGTACAAAAAAAAACAGTTTTGGTCTCTTTACATACATGACAACTGAACGGGGGGTCTTTACTCGCCATTTTTAATTTATTAGGGCTTAAAGTTATGCATGAGTTACGAGTGACATGCTGTTTTCAGCTACAGTTAATGAGTCACATCCACCCCTCTCTCCTCCACAGCCCCACCGTCTTGACCAGATATCGGTTGGATGAGAGGGCGACGGCCAAAACTTGAGGCTTCAGAGTGTGTGTTCACAAACCATTGTGTGTCGTGACGATGGCTGCGTCCATATTTTCATACAGTCTGTCATTGTCCCCCACAGTGAGAGCCCCTACAGTGAGCATGGAGCCCTGGAGGAAGTAGAAAATGAGGGAGGGACAGAAACACACACCAGCGAGGACGGTAAGTAACTATACAAACATGTATGTAAGCTTGTAGTCCATAATAATGTACATACCTCAATTATATGTGTGCATTTGTCTGTTTTGCGCCATGTTTTCCACAAGACTGTATCATTCATTGAGTTTTAATTCATTACATCCACAGCATCCATATGCTCTGTCCATGTTGTAACTTTCCCTTGTGCTCGTGGTACTTTGAGGTTTGAGTCCAGCTCTCTGGGTCTCACTGCAGCTAATCCTGCCTTTCAGCCTGTTAAATGCAGTAACCTTGAAGGGCCAGGAAACTGGGCTCCCATTGATGGACAGCCATTCATATTCTAATGATTTTGCTTCTCCCTTGGGTCCTCGGGACACTTCCACATCCCCCTTTTACAAATTCCAGGGTGGTCCACACCAACGGGAACCCTTTGGGAGAGAAATCCTGTTCTCTAAGGGTCACAGTCTTGGGTTTAAATTTTCAATTTCCTCATTTTTTTCAAGTATTTATAAAAGAATAGCAAATGTATGAGGGTGCGTCAGAAGTGTCAGGTTTTAATAGCTTTCCAAATATTATAGGGTCTGTGTTTTCTCTACGTTTTACCACATTTCCATGTGTCCAAGAGAAATATGGAGAAATAGAAATAACACCAGTCTTGTGTAGACACTGGAGGATACAATAGACCTCTCTCAGACATGGTGGGATACTGTAGATTTGTGTGATCATACATGTGGTCCTTTGTTTGAGTGAAATGAATACCAGTTGGTCCGGTCCAAATCAAATAGTGAGCGAGTTAGCCGAAACCAAAATATCAGCTGGGGTCAGACGTCGCTGTTAACGTCCAGCAAAAAAAAGCAGGAAAAGACAATAAAACTTGCAGCTCATTAAAAAGTGATAAATATGTGTGACGGAGAGCTGACCAGATGTAGACAGTGTGAGCCAAGAAGGCTTCAAATCTTACCTTAGTAACAGACTTCCCTAAACCTGTTTCCATGGTGACAACTGCCCCAATCCCGTCTCCTTTTCACACCCAGAGATGATTTTTAGGGGCTCCCTGTCACCACTCGTCATCAGTCTCCATAGAAAGAGCAAGGCAATGTGGTAGATCTCTTCACATTACATCAGCTGTGAACAACTCCAGTCATCATCTGGATGTCCTTTATAAATAAAAAGGACATCTGATTATACAGGGAAACTTCTCTCTGTGAGGATTCCCACTGTAGAACACAGATGGCAGCTATCAACTCTTTGAGTAATTAATGGAAGATTGTGTTCTCCAGAAATCCCTTGCTACCATGGTTTTGTTCCTAAAGCTTCTCTCTGAGCGGACTGGGAGGATGTCCTCACTGACTGGAGTCCCTCCCTGCGGAGTCTTGAACTGTGGTCAAGTTATTGTCGTCAGTTATTTTTAAATCCCCATGACCTCATTTGGATTTCAGACACAAAAGCAAACCTCTTTTCCTGTTTGGTTACCAGCGCTTTATTCTGCAGACTGGAAATAGTTTATGTTTACTCTTCTCAAAGCTCAAAATGCATTTGCCTTCTTTGCCCTCCAAGTAAGTGAACACGAGACAGAGAGAAGAGTAAAAGTCATTCCACACGGTCTGAGTAGCTGTCCGGAAATGTCGTCCCCACAGCCCCCCTGCGGAGTGTGTTAGAGCTCATTAGCTCAGACAGATGACGTGGACTGGCAAGATTTACACAGAGCACACAGAAAGGGAAAGCTAAGTGATTCCTACTTCAATTAGCTTGGAAGACGACAATGTGGATGTTTATTTGTAAGACAAATATAGTCTCATGTTAGGTGTTCTATAAAGCTTCGCCCCAGTTTCTGCTTCTCATGTATTACCACAGCAAATAAAACCATCAGCAAAGAAGTCCTAATTTGATGTAACAGTTTCCATAATAGGTTTGTAAGACACTGAATATGTCCTCGTTTTTAAACTCAGAAATAAATTAACATTTCCTTCAGTTTTGGAGAAAATTAAATTGAAAATTAGCTCCTTTTCCATATTAACACATTGACAATGTCTTCATGTTTAAACCCTTATAAAATCTTTTCCTTCAGAGGTTTGCTGAAAATTTCAAAAGTGTCATGTTCAAGATAATTCTAACTATGACCATGTAAAATCTGCAGTAATTTTACTATCTCACTCCAAACTAAATTAAAAAGTCAAAATATGTTGTGTACAGCACATCACTACCAATTAAAGTGGTCGATGTTGGTTTTGTTTCGGTCAGATCTGTTCATGGCGGAAGTGCCAAGAAAAAAAATATATATTGGTGCAGTTAAAAAAAAATACAAAAAATGGTGTGTGTGATTTTAAAAGTTACACCCATCAGTGGCTGTACACAGCAACAGTGTTTTGAGCCCTGACGTCAAGGTCACAGAGCTAAACATCCAAATAACCAAAAAATAAATAAACAGAAAACCATTAAAGTTTGTACAGACATTGATGGTCCCCAGAGGATGAAGCCTACAGACTTTGCTGATCTCCTCCCTTTTATTCTAGCGCCACCAGCAGGTCAGAGTTTTTATTTATCCTGTGAAATTTGGCACACACATTCATGGCCCCCTCAGGATGAACTGTAACAACTTTGGTGATCCCTTTCCTTTTCATATAGCGCCATCATCTAGTTAAAACTTTACCCATATTTTAGTTGATACCTGAAAAACTAATGACATTACCATCAGCCTCAGCTGTACCTGCTAAACATCAGTGTGTTGCCGTTGCCTCTCAGCATGTTTCTGCTCCAGGCTGACACACGACAGTCTCATGGACCGTGGCTGTCGTGCCTGGAGATTAATTGTCTGATTTTAGAGTAGCACTTCTCGCACGCCATCGATACATCGATGTTCTATCTGCTGGTAAATCTGCTACAAGGTCAAAGGTGAACTAACTGGTTAATTGATTATATATCACTTTGCAGGAGTGAAGCAGGATGGCCTTGTTGTCAAGTGCCCCCGGCGTACTGTGTATTGTAAAGGGTAGTGTATTTTACTCTACATAGAGGGTCATCTATTTTCCCCATAAATAGCCGCATCTAACCCACTTTTGTCTTTTCAAGTCCAGCATGAAGTCTCCTGCTCTGTTTGTAGCAGCAAGCACCTGAGATTAATGTTATTCTTCAGAGGAAAGTTTGGATAGGAGAGAAAAAGGAAGAAAAGAAGTGTTTTTTTTTTTATCTTCTCCTATTATATTGATCCTAACCGTATCTTACACCAGGCTTCTGCTCCCCAATTTCTATGTATGAACATGAATGTAGAGCAACATCCACCCTGACTTCGCTCCACTGGCTTGTGTAAGACATCTGACAGTTCGTATCTCTTACACCACAGGCCTCCAGCTCTCATGGTTCAACATTTCTTTAACTCCAGTCGGTGTGTGTGTGTGTGTGTGTGTGTGTGTGTGTGTGTGTGTGTGTGTGTGTGTGTGCGTGTGCGTTCGTGTGCGTGTGTAACCTCGGGTGGTTGGATCTGAAGCGATTCTCGGTTATAATTGCACAACATGATAGAGGGGATCCTTTACCACACCGAGGTTTGAGTTTATGCTTTCAGCAGTGGCCACGTCACTACAGTGCTGGTCTGTGTGTGTGTGTGTGTGTGTGTGTGTGCGCGCGCCTTGGATAAACATTTGCAGAGCGGAGGAGGATGGGCGGATAGATGGATGGACAGGTTGAAGTGAGAGAAAGAGATGGAGAAAATAGAGAGGGAGAGAAATCCCCTGCACCGATAAGGGCCCCGTCAACTTTATTAACGTCCTTGTCCGCAGCAGTGCAGCCCAATTAATTCAGACAGTAAATTCCTTCTTGTCACATTTTATTTGAGCCGCGTCACATCCACCCTGTCAGTCCTGACAACCAAGTGAAGCAAGAAAGGTGGCAAGTTAAAGGTTGGGAAAAAAATGTATAATAGAAGTAGGTGTGGTGGAATAGGACACTGAGAGAAATGAAGAAACCTCCCCTGTATTTCCTCCCTCACGTGGCCTCTCTGCTCATCTGGGAACTACTTTCATGCTCCTGTGAAAGATATACCATGATGGCTTTTCACAGCCGATACAAGCTTTAGCCATTTACTTTGTTCCCAGTGTATGCAGAGAGCCTGTGTGAGGGTGAGACTACGTCTGTCCAGGGGGTCTGTCTGACTTGAAGTGAGATGGGAGGAGGGCAGAGGTAAGAGTGAGGGAGGAATAAAGAAGCTATTTTTAGACCTGTGTTGCTGTAGTGCGTGCATATTGGCTCGGAGACGGTACCTTTTTGAATAGGAGAGATGACTGTAGCGGTCGTTGAAAACACAAATGTTTTCTTCCAGATAAACATCGATATAAGACTGATGTTCACTGATTTGAATAAGTAACACAATCAGTACTAATTAGTTGTATTATAATACAGTAGTAACTGCACTATCTTCCACTGGTTATTACTGTCTGTAATTTACTGGTCTTTCTCATGTTTATTTCCCAAGTCACCGATCTAGAGCTCTACTTGTGCAGTTATTGAGTAGGTATCAACCCAGTCTAATGATCCATACAGTGAGTGACATGCCCCTGAGTCATATAGATCTCCTCTCACCAGCGTCTATAAATATCCTGCTAAAGCTCCTCAGGGCCTGTTGTTGCCCCGGCCTGGTGTTGTAGTGCCGGGTTACTATTGACTACAACTAAAATAACCAACTGGCTTAGCACACTTGAACTCCATGTGCACAAACTGTCACACATGAGCATCCTTGTGCACAAACATGCCACTATTAGACTCTCCTGCATCACAGTCAACATGCATTTAAGTGCATGTGTTGTCTATCCGGATGAAGATTTTTATTTCATAGAACCGCACCACTTGTATCAATCATTGAAAATGTCCGCACACGCGATAAGAGCTGTCTCTATTTGATGCCTTTTCCCAGTCTGACATACCTGACCTGTCTAATCCTCTCCCTGATGACAGAGGGCGAGCCCATTGAAGCCATTGCCAAGTTTGACTACGTTGGGCGCTCTTCCCGAGAGTTGTCCTTCAAGAAGGGTGCCTCCCTGCTGCTGTATCAACGGGCGTCAGAGGACTGGTGGGAGGGACGGCACAACGGCATCGATGGCCTGGTGCCACACCAGTATATTGTGGTCCAAGACATGTAAGTGTTCATCATTGAGTATAATTTTAGATCTGGCCAAGTACAGCATAAATGTGTCCAGTCAGTGCCAAGCTTAGGAGAGAATTTATGTCTGAACGATAGCAGATGAATTTATACTGATATAGGAATTAAAGAAAACACGTTACAAGTTTTATATGTGTGATAAAGTTACATTGTTATGCAATTTTGCTATCTTGTTTTAAACCAGTCAGATCACCTCTAATGATGTAGTTGTCTGCTCAGGACACCTTTACTCTACTATATCTTTACATTGCAAACAGTGATTTGCTGCGATATTAATGCTCTGAATGTTGTAAACAGAATCTTTAAAGCAAGACTTGGCACTGATAGTAATGTCTGTTTGTTGATCGGTTCACTAATTTGGTCTAGACTAAAATATGTCAGCAGTTATTGAATAAATTCCCATGAAATCTTGTATATTCATGGTCCCCAGAGGATTAACCCTACTTACTGGCACTCTTTCAGTGAGATCTCTTGACAAATAATGGATGGATTGACATGAAATGTTGTACTGAAGTGCAAGATCTCGGCAGGATAAACTGAAAGAACTTCAGTGATCCCATGTCTTTTAATCTAGCATCAACATCTGGTCAAAATTTTGTCCCACACTATGACCAAATCTGATATTTTCATCAGCCTCAACTGGTGTAGCGCTAATTAGCACATTAGCATGCTAAGATGCTAAACTAAGACAGTGAACATGGTAAACATACCTGCTAAACATCAGCTAGCTAGCATTAGCACTGTGATCATCTTAGCATGCTGACATTAGCATTCAGGTCAAAGCACCACTGTGCTCCAGTGTAGCCTCACAGAGCTACAAGCATGACTAAACATTCTTAATCTTGTTATCGCATAGTTTTAATAATTCCCACAGGTGTTACACCATGGAGATGTTTCTTTCTGCACCTAAACTTCTGTCAGCTTCACTCAGAGCCTTGGAGTTTCGGTTTAAGGAACGGTCCTCCAGCTCTTCCTGATGATATCCCTGTTGGTTAAACAACACTTGTGCTTGTTGACTTTACTCTATAAGAGGCTGTGGACCATCAGTAGACTGTAGGGTCGTGTGTAGAGGACCTTCAGCCTTGTTTGCCCTTAACGCTGCTGTCATCCTTGCCCCATGGAGCATTCCCAATATCCAGGGTTTTCAACCAGCCGTTCTGTCACTGTCTCCCATTCTCAGCACTAACAAGCATACGCTCTGCCATGGCGACTGTTGGTGCCTAATGGACTGGATTCACTGTCTCGTTAGGACGGGAAAAGAATCACTCCAATCACTTAGTAGCTGGCCGCCAAAATGGCCATTTAGAATACCTCCCCCTCTTTCCTCATCCCCTGTTCTTTCCCCTGCTGCTGTCCCGTCAGTGCGCCTCCATCAATAATTCACCAGGAGGGGCACTGCTGATGGGGTGTCCTCTTAGTTAATGAAAGAGCAGGGGAATTTACAGCTGTACGGGTTGTCCCCGAGCGTAGTAACATCCTGCTCTCTACTTAAACAGAGCCGGCTGAGGAGTGTAAGAGCGCACAGGGTTGTGATCTTCACTTGTCCCATTAAAGAGCCCAGAATAAAACATGCAGAGAGGCGTCTGAGAGTCCACTTCAGCACAGGATGTCTGTCTCAAGACTCAACTGTCAGGGTGTTCAAACTTTCTTGTGTCTGTCTGTAAATTTTGTTTACCGCCACCTCTGCTGTGGAGAAGTGCTCATCCTTGCTCCGTCTCTGTCTGTGTGCATTCACGTGGACGCACTAAATAAGTGACTGTGCTTTATATCGGATAATACACATCATCAGAGACAGCCACGCAGCTCAGTAGCTCTGATTACTGCCGCCTGACAGGCACCAACTGTACGCAGTATCCAGTCACACACCTCACTGAAACCCATACAGCTGGTTTGTGTGTGCGTGTCACCACCATAATACATCACCAGAATACAGAGAGGCTGAGAAATATGACTCATCTGACTCTCTGGACCTTGGCGGGGGGGAGGGGGGGGGGAGGAGGGAGACATGCTGACTCACAGGAAACTGATATCAAATACTGTCATCAAAAAACGGAGCAAATATGAAAGATCGACTGATTTGCTGATTTCTCCTCTTTTTTTTTTTCTTCTTGTCTGTCGGTTTCTCTGTCACTTCCTCTTGCTCTTTCCATGTCTCAATGTCACCCCGTCTCTGTGTCCCAGAGATGACAACTTCTCAGACACTCTGAGTCAGAAGGCTGACAGCGAGGCCAGCAGCGGCCACGCAGGAGAGGATAAATGCTCGGGAAAAGACATCAGCTCGCCCTCTGACACCAGGATCTCTGAGGCCTATATCACCAGGTTGGTTTCCACACAGCTCTATGGCTGCACTGCTGGACTATAATGCCTCATGAAGAATTTCTATAAGGGGTCTGGCATTAATAGGCTTTGCATTCTCCATACAATTCACAAAAGTCTGAGTCCTTTAACACCTGATGTTATGTTGGTGTTTTCCCAAGAATAATGCTCTAGTGTATTGAACATGATGAGTGTTTGGTGTACTGTACAGCTGTTTTAGAAAGAGAACAGATGCATGAGAAGTTAAAGACGCTGCTGCTGAACAGATAAAGAGCACCATCTTCAGAAACTAAATGACCTGGAAATTCAAATGTCACAATACTGGAAAAGAAACAGCAATGATTTTTACCAAAGTTCATAAATGTTCCTGCAGTATTTTTAGAATAACTGTTTATTGTAAGATGGGTATTTAGGACATTTTAAAAATGTTAATCAAACGTCCCACTGTATTAATTAGTGCTATTCCCCCAGATACCATAGTGACCAATATATGACCACAACACATGTTGGACCTCACACCGGCTTTATCTAATGAGACACGGCCAATCCAATAACAACTGACAGTCCAGCAGTGTGTCTGGAACAACTTCAGTGTTGCGTCATCTAAGATGCTTAAATAGCTTTGGGTGTAAATGCCAGCATGCACACACAATCTCCAGACACGTGAAATATAAACAGACTTATTGTTTTGTTTTTTATACAGAGGCTGGAACTTGGCCTATTGTGTGTTGCTGAAAATAATCCATGTTTTCAACCTTTTTCTTCATTGACAGCCAGCGCTGCCAGATGTATGATAATTATCGTATTTGTAAGATAATTTTGCCCCTATGATCGATGTATGATCGATGCCAAATGTGCCATAATTTGCGATACATTCACATTTTGTGACGCTTACAATTATTAGCTGGTTTTAGTCTGTGCTGTCTTACTTACTTTACTTCATTTCTCAACATGATCAGGATGACAAAATACAGGTCCCAAATCTGTGTTTATGCTTCTCTTTTCATGTGACCCCCTTCCCTTCCTTTCAAATTAATCTAGTGATGGAAAATTATTTAGATCTTTTTATTCATTTAGGCTATTAATCTTATTTATGCACACAGCATCAACAGAGAGGCCGAGGGAGGGAAGGAGCAAGAGACACTTTGTATGCGTTACATACGTCTTGTATATGAAGCACCTTTATTGTTGCTGTATTTTGAAGCACATCTGTCGCCTGCATCCAGGCGATGGCTCAAGGTTACACAATAGACTACAACTACCAAGAACAGTGATGCGCTATGATCCACGTCGCACACAAACTAGCAGCGCAGCGCTGGATTGCACATGTGCTGTGGTAATTTCATCTCATAGACTGATTTAGCGTAGCACGCCCAACATATAGACCGATGTTGCACTGTAGACTAATTAACAAACGGATTAAACAGAGGAGCAACTCTGTGTCTCTCTTGAGTGTTGATGGAGAAACTGTGAGTGAATGAGTGGGGTGGAGCTGTGCGGAGAGTGGGAGAGAGGAGAGATGCTCACTGGAGAGCGTTACGTAACACAACTTGTCCTTATATCAATATAAACAGTGTCTAAATCTATATCTTGCTTGAAAATATATCAATATATGGTACATAGTCATTATATCGCCCAGCCCTAACACCTCCTTCCATGCACTGTGGCTACATCAGCTTACATTAAAAAACAAACAAGCCAAACTGATGTGGTTAGATTTGTAGTTGTGTCAAAGTCATCTAAACATGTGTTTAATAAAATTACACATTCACACGTATTTGTTCTAATGGTTATGACTCATTCATTTCCCTCGAAATACAATAATTTTAAGCCTCCAGTACGATAGTTTAACATTTCCCATCTGGCAGAGAGCTCGCTTTGAGAGCAGTTTAACAGCATGAATCTGATTTGCCTGTTCTACGAGCAAGACTGAATGAATCAGGAGAGACCTGCAGTGTTACATATGGTGCTTCTTCCTGTCATTCTGTGTCCTCAGCTCACCCCTCTCAGCCTAATTGCCACCGGAGGAATCGATTTCTCCCTCTCTCTTTTATTATGATATGATATAGCCTGAGTATTAAATACCGGCTGGTATCAGCTGGTCACCCTGGAACATACTGTATAAACACATGCGCAGGGTGGGATGGCACACACACAGAGGAGACACACACATATCCAGTCACACCTCAGACTTTTTGGCAGCATCTGCTGGCCGCGAGCCAGAATTTTTAGTCTCCTGCTCCTCTCTTTCACTGCTGCATTTCTGGTGGTGGAGCAAGCGACCTTGAAGCGCCTGTTACTCGCTCTTGCCAAACACATGAACAAATGCTATTTTATTCAGAGCCACACTCACTCCCTTTCTACTTCACTGTTGAAATGTTGATGATTCATACTGGAGGCAATATTTACACCGCTGCAGGTATTTGTATGTGGATGGAAAATATATCTGAATGAATCACATCAGCCTTAATGAAGCTCCTCTACAACACTCTTTACCTGTCACCAGCCTCCCAGGTGACTCCCACTTCTCTCCTCATCTCCTGTCTACCCCCACTCACTTTGCTGTTCCTCCATTCAGACAATCCTCATATGTGTTGAATCATTTATATCCTGAGCTTTATTTAGATATTTTCCTCTCCTGGTGTTCTCAATCAACAACACTCTCATCAGACGGGACCCCGAGTCGAGTCTGGCATCATGATCACAGCAAGCGTCGGTAAACAACACAGTTAAGTTGGTGCGTCTGTCAGGAGAGAGGATGCACATTTATAGGATCATATAAAGTATAACAGTTGGTCCGTTGTGTGTTCAGAGGAAGAGGAACTCCTGGAACATCATGTGATTTACATTATTATCAGCCATGTTGAGAGAGGGTGAGCTGTCAGTGTGGTGACAGGTTACAGAGTAAGTTGCAGTGTTGTTGTGGACTCTGTCCCAGCAGGGCACTGGTGTTATGAATGTAGACTGCTCCCCCTGCAGGTTGTCAGAGGCTCCTGCGGTTGTTTACTAATCCACATTTCTCACTGCAGTCAGAATTTTTTTTTTTTTTTTTTGCTCACCAGGCACACAAGCCCGCACCACTTCACCAGTGACACTTTATTTTCGATATCTGAACCATCAGCAGCAGCTTTTAATGCTGTCAAGTTTTTGTTTTTTTTAAGTATATTAACTCATAATTTTACATCAAGACATTTTGTTCACACTGAGTGTTTCGCAGTGTGTGGGCAGGGTTTACATAAGCACACATAGCAGTTCAGATTGAGTCTTCCCAATTCATGAAGATGAGTAGTTTTCTGTGATGAAATGATGCGATCGGGGAGATGCACCGCAGCACAGTGGCTTTGCGCGGAGAGCTGCAATTACATTCTGAGACCCTAACGGTCCTTCATATCCGCACTCGTTATTGCTTTTTGTTTAGCGCAGTGAGGAAGCCGCCTGTAAATCTTAACGATAATGGCTGAGACAGCGTTCATTTGGCAGACGTAAACTCTCAAATGAAACCATTTGCCCCGCAGAAGTGATTAAAGGATGAGTAATTTGCTGCTCGTTCATCATCACAAAGAAACAGTAATGCAGAATTAAAATGGTTGATCTGGCACGCATCAGCTCTCAGATGTTATTGATTTCATATTTCAAGTTGTCGCTGTGTCAGAAAATGTTACACCAACTAAAAACAGTGACTGAATGATAATGAAATTATATTATTAGTTTCTTTGTTTTTTTCCTAAAATGAGACGACATGTAATAAATATCAGGTAACTATAATATTAAATTCTCTAGATTAAATTCCAGTGCTTTGCCAGCAGTCATGCTCAAATATTATTTTCAGTCATCTAGCTGCGAGACTGAAAGTGATGATAGCTGCTTTGATTAAACATTACAGCTCTTGACTCTGGCTTCTGTAGCTACTGTAGCGCTGGTAGTCATAAATATGCAGAGCAGAGCCTATTAGAGATACACGGAGCAGGATGTGCTGCTCTATTGGCCTTTTATGGAGCAATAGGAGCACTTGAAGAGAGGAGATGTTACTGTGGAGAAACATCATGCATAACTCAGCAAACATGCGTCTGTGTGAGTATGAAGGAGTGTGCATATGATCAGGCACATGCGTTCATGTGCAGCTCCGTCTCCCCAGCTGTATGAGTCGTATTAGGTGTGCATGGTGCTGTGCTGGTCCAGGTTCAGATGGAGGACAGCCGTACTACTGAGGCAGCTGTAGTTTCTCCCAGGGAGCCTGTTTTGGTGCTCTGACAAACAACAGAGCTCCCTCCTCTGGATGGTAGCCAGGTTCACTCCTCCTGCTCTACAAATGAGAGTTGTGAGGATTTCTTTTACACTAGAGATGCACCGACTGCGATTTTCATGGCTGATTCCAATTTCTTAAAAGTCTGACCTGCTGGTTCTGATTTTCTTTCTTCCTACACACTATAACTGACAGCATACTCAAATGTTTTTGTAACTTTTCTTTAATGAAAACTCAATTATATACTCAAAATAAAACACTGACTATTAAAAAACGTATACATTTTCTCCCAAACTGCAGCAGGTTACAGGATCTCAAAATAAAAAGTGCACCTGGTTACTGGACAGATCTTATTTGTACAAATAAAACCCAGTTATAAATTAATTGCAGTACATCCCACTTTATCCAACATGCTCTACTTTCCCAAAAGAGAACAGTTGCAATGCATCTATACATGCTCAAATTAATTATTTACTTATCACAGAAGAATCTGCGAAAATAATCTTATAGAGAGTCAACATGTTATTGTGTCTGTGGTACAAAACTATTTATGAATCAGTGTCTGTTCCTAAGAATGTAAAGGTGTGTGTACAGTAGGCTATATATTTACTCTCCTCCTGCCTGCCCCACCCTGTGCACGGCTCAGCAGGAGAGAGAAAGGAAAAGAGACCCCATGCTTCTGGCAGAAGAGCAGGTCTCTGTGGTTGCAGCATGCATGGGATTGAATTACAACTTTTTCCCTGATTGTTTAAGGAATCCCTAAATTTGTGGCTAGTTGCTTTTTAGAAATAAAGTCACTTACAGGTTCTGAGAAGTCTCTAATAAGGGGGCGTGGCAAAGCGTCAGTATTTAATGACCTGGTTATGAGAACAGGGGGCAGCGACTGTGACAAAAGTCAGTTACTGACCTGAGCCATCGTGAGGTGCATGTATGTAAATTTGATCAGCTTAGAATCAGTTGTATCTGAGGCTAACCTGCCCGTCACCAGTCATGGCCGATCAAGCTGAAATTGGCTGATAATGGTCAACAACAGATCAGTTGGCGCATCTCTATCCTGCACTGATGATTGTTTTTTTTTCCACAGTGGCAAATGTTTGATGATGGAGCATGCCCACAAGTTGTAATATAGAAAATATTGTTTGTCTAGTTTGGAGGATTTTCGTGTCTGGAGGATGACTGTGTTTTCAGAGTGAGACCTAAATGAAGCCCTTAAAAAAATCAATAATTTAAGGTTTAAATTATTAAAGACAGAGCTGTCAATCCAAAAAGATGAATGCTGTAATGTGATAAATAAATAATCTGCTTTGTTGTTTCCTGTCCGTCCCACTCCTCTCTCCCAGCAGGCACAAGAAAAGATCAGAGCCACCATCTCGGCGGCCCCCTGCCCGCCCCACTGATGTCCACTGCATGGTGCATCCCTCTCAGCACGGTCACGGAGGACACGGAGGCACCCCAGAGATGGGCTCCCCAGTTTTGGGCCACTTCAGCCCACGGGACATGCTGCGGAGCCGCAACCATATGCCCATGGACAGCCCCGAACGTCGGCGCCGCACCGGCCACGGCAGCCTGACCAACATCAGCCGCCACGAGTCGCTGAAGAAGATGGAGAGCCCCCCGATCCGACGCTCCACCTCTTCGGGCCAGTACACGGGCTTCACCGACGCCCACCATCACCACGGCGGCAAGCCCCTGGATCCGGAGACCATCGCACAGGTCAGCGCGGGACGAGCGGCGACCCGACCGCAGCTCCCTCCACCATCAAAGCCCTGCCCCGCCCTGTAAAAACATAGTCAGTCCCTGTCTTCTGCTTCCTCTGGCTGCAACTGTGTTTGTGTGCTAAATACACGCAAAAGACTAGCTTCACAGGCAGACAGCAGGGAGCATAGCTCGACACTGGGACTCATCACAGTATATTGAGTGTAGTCTTGCTCGAGCATACATAAAACTAAATATAAAAACTTTTACTAAATATATAGATGCTTCACTGGTCATAATTTGTGTTCAATAGACGTGTATTTTTGCATCACTGGTGATAGGAGGCTCTAATTTGTTGTCATGCACTTAAAACAATGAATAACGTTTGCATAGAGCTGATAAAGCAGGGGTCATAGAGAGCGGTTGAAACTGTGCTGAGCTGTCTGTCTGCCTACTGGGAGCATGCTCAGACGAACATATCTTGTCATCTCTGCATCTCCTTCGCTACCCAAAGTCATTAGCATGCAGAGAGAGAGGTGCTGGTGCAAAGTAATACTCTCAAACTCTGCATGTTTAATGCATGCTTGGTGTTTCCTTGAAAAACTGTCACTGTGGTCCTCTGCTAACATCGCTTTTTATGTTTCCTACCATACCGTATTCTACCTTCTCCATCTCTCAAGTCTTTGCTGTTCATATCACCACTTATTTCTTTCTCACTCTTCATTTCCCTCCTCTAAGTTTGCTTTTCATTTTCTTTCATTTTTAACTTTCTGCCTGTCCCTCATCTTGCTCGCCAGAGTTATAATCATCTTCCCATATCCCCCGCTCCTCTCTTACACTAACTCTCTCTGTCTCCCGCAGGACATAGAAGAAACTATGAACACCGCTCTGAACGAGCTGCGTGAGCTGGAGCGGCAGAGCTCAGCCAAGCACGCCCCTGACGTGGTGCTGGACACCCTGGAGCAGCGGCAGACCTCTGGCGGCAGCGGCGGAGGTCCCACGCCGGCCAGCTCCAGCGAGTCCCTCAGTCCCATTCACGGCGTCATGCTGAGGTCCACCGCCAACACAGAGCCACCCATCCGCCGCAGCACCAGCTCCTCCAGCGACACTATGAGCACCTTCAAGCCTCTGGTAGCGCCTCGCATGGGGGTGCAACTCAAACCCCCGGCCTTGAGGCCTAAGCCCATGGTCCTGCCGAAGTCCAGCCAGGCCTCACAGCCTCCGGCTACAGCTGCTCAGGACCCTCTGGACAAGTCCTGCACCATGTAACCTCTGGGACAGGAGCCAGAGATGGAAAACAGTAACTCTCAATCCACTTCCAGGGGACTACAAGATGCTACCAGGGTCTGGTCTTCATAGACATACAACATATAATATCTAAGAGCGTGTAAAATACATGGACCTGCACAGGAAGAGATGTTTCCTCATGGAGCTTTGAAGCAAGATCATAAAGAGGACTCTGACAGGATCTGAGAGACTCGTGTAGCAGTGGTGACAGATGTCAGTCAGACAAATCCTCTGTCTCAATATGTGCACAGATGTGTTAATATCCTTAGGTTAATGTTATCTAACAAATGTCTTTTTTTTTTTTTTAAAGAAATTTAAACAACAAATCACAAAGGCTTCCTTCAAGGTTTTAGAAAAATGAACACTAGTTTAGTTTAGTTTACAGACATCCATGAACTGTGTAACATTGAACAAAACAGGCTGCATGTAGCTCCTCTGTTTACCACTGAACCCAAAACGGAGCTTGATGGGAACCGTAGTGACCACAGCGGCGTTCTCACACGTAGAACTAGATGATGTACTTCTTGCTTTTAACTTAGGAGGGCCGTTGAAGGTGACTGGTTAAAAGGCCTTATTGACTTTGAGATGTAACTGATTTCACATGTTAAATATTCTAAAGGTGCTGTGACTACCTGGACGGAAGCGGTTTGAAGGTTGGACTGATGACGGGCCTGAAGAGCCCTTTAGCAACTAACGGTACTTTGTTGATAGATAGTAGTACTGATAGCTGTGTGCTTTCTTCACTAGCGTGTAAACTCTGCAACTTTCTTTGGCAAGGCATAGCGTCTGTTGTGTCTCAGAAATGTACAAAGATCACCTCTGTGCTGGATTCACTCAAATTTACCAGAACACATTTCCCATATTGCCTGGAATGAGATATGACTATTGGATAAAACCACTACTTTAATATGAACTTTGTTTGAATTTGATGCATTCTTGAAATCCTGCATTAATAACTCATGATGCGGGCTGAAAATACGCCTAATAATAACTTATGCCTTTGCATCTGTATAATAGAAATGGAGCAGGGTGGGGAAAAAAATCATCTCCTGCCCACAGTATATACAACACATATGCTATTATACAGTGTGGAAGCTTCTTTTACGCCTTGCTTGGCTTTATCTACCCAAAGACATGACTGTGTGAGTTCAAAGCATGGATGTTGACCCTCCATAGGTGATGTAGACATTCTTCATATTGACTCGTGTATAGACTCATGGCAGCGCCCTGCGGGAGCGCTGCCGGTAGCCATGGACCTAATGACTGTTAGTGTGAAAGCCTCCTTATATGTTCGCCCTGCTTTCCTGTGCTTCTCTGGAAAAAAAGCAGCTTGTGTTGTGTCCCTCCAGTCTGTTTTATGTTCAGGTGAGAATGTCAATAACGTGTTATTGTATTGTACTCTGACTTATGTTGAGGCTCTCTCTGTGGATTGTCCACATTTGTGGATAATGGCTCCTCTAAAACCAGAGGAAGTCTCATACAATCAGTGATGAACAGCCCGTGTTTCATCAAGTAATAATTTCAAATGCAGTAGCCCTGTAAAACTGTATGTGCCCGAGCTCTAACTGTGTGACTGGACCACCCTATGTCTTTGTTTCAAAATAACCTCAGTACTGTCTAGATAACAGAACTGGGTGCATGTCCTGGGAATGTTTGGCTAGCATAATAACACACAGAGAAGACTTGGTTTGCGATGAATAAGCAGTGCTCTCTAACAGCAGGTTTACACTATCTTTGACTTGACAGATATTGCGTGTATAATAATCGAAAAAAGATGATTAATTTCTGACGTACTAACTTTCATTATTTTTGTAATCATTTTTGTTATGGTTGTCGTGTTTCTGGGTAGAAAAGACTTAGAACAAACGATGTAGAATAAATATCCAGAGATACAATATGAAGCCAGTTGTAAAAAGAAAATAAAAGTGTGCTTTTGTCACTATGTTAACATCATCAACAGTAGGACTCCGTTAGGCCGTCTGTAGGCTTTAAGCTACTCCGTGGTGTTCTGTACATCTGTAGTATGTACTCGTGAAAGTGCCTTTGAAAATGTTTTAGAGGAACTTAAGATTTTCATGTCCGGTGCTGTATTATTTTTTATTTTATTTTCGAAAATGCAGTGCAGGAAGAAGACACATGAATAAGTAACGATGCCATTCTCCAAACAGTTATATGACAGAATGAATAATAAATAAACAGCTAACCCATTGTGACATTGCACTTTTATGTATATAACTGTACATATGGCATGTAACATCATAACGTGTAGAGTTCTTTGAGGGCTTATACCTCTGAGGATTTCTTTCTAATAAAGGAAATAGTTTGTCGAGTCTGAGGTGGATTTTTTTGCCCTGCTTTTTATATCAAGTCACTTAAACTTTAGTTTATTTATAATCAGTGGGGGGGAAAGTATTCAGGTCATTTACTTGGGTTAAAGTAGGTGTACCACGATGTAAAAAATACTCCATTACA
The DNA here is from genome assembly GCF_006386435.1 of Epinephelus moara. Classification (NCBI taxonomy): domain Eukaryota; kingdom Metazoa; phylum Chordata; class Actinopteri; order Perciformes; family Serranidae; genus Epinephelus; species Epinephelus moara. The sequence goes on along the minus strand of NC_065525.1, from coordinate 16,138,846 downwards.
AGTAAAAGTATTAACAACAAAACGTTCTTAAAGTGAAAGTCTATTCCACAGCGTTATATATTGTTGAGTAAATGAATCTACTGCTATCAATAATATCTTATAAGACAGTGGTTCCCGACTGGTGGGTCGCATGTCCATTCTGAATCGGCCGCAAGTGACTCACGAACGTGTCAAGTTTGTAAAAAACACCCTTTTCTTTTAAGTACAGTGACTATTCAGCACAAAGCTTTTATTTTGACGTGCTGCACCCTGCTGTAGAGTGAGTCACTAATGGACTGCTTCTTGACAGCAAACTAGCTCGATGACACGGCCAAACACAAGTATGATGCTGAATATATTCAACTGTGTGGACCTTGACTAAGGAGAAATCTGGGCCCCATGGCTGGACCAGTTAGAAACCACTGTTATAAGATGATTTTAGGTTTTGTATGTAAAATCTGATGCGGCAAAGTAACTACAGTTGTCAGATAAATGGAGTGAAATATGAAATATTTGCCTCTGGACACTGGTGGAGTTGAAGCATAAAGAAGCTATTTATATATAGTCAAAGTACCTCAAAATTGTACTAAGGTTGTATTACTCTGCGTGCTTTACATTATGAGTAAACGCATGTGTACACACAAGCAGAATCCCAATAATCACAGTTGAAAATATGACAATAAATATAATGATGGTATTGAGGCTACTAATTTTAAGGTGTAAGACAGGTGAATGTTTCCACTTAGTGACACTTTGAGGACCCCAGAGCACAGACAACACAAGTGAAAGCCTCAAGATTTCCTGTTAAGTCTAGGAGCTGTTAAAGTAGCCAGCATGGAGAGAGGATAAATTATGTAATAACACATAATGTGGCGCAGTAATGGTATAGGGAATAGAGATGTTTCTGTTATTCAATATAAGTTTTTATAATGCATCAAGCTGTACTTGGTGACATATAAAAATAGCTATTACATTTGTTAAAACTGTAATTATATTTATACAGAAGTATATGAGACAGATGATCTGTGACAAACGTCATGTTCCCCTGCCCTCTTGGTTTGTTTCCAATGGCCTTACTGCATTTAAATGAAAACAACCAATCAGAGCTGAGGAGTCTCCAACACAGCTTTCAATCACGTCAATCACAGCTCATGACCTGCAGTCAAATGTCAAACTAGGCAGCACTGATCAAATATGAATCAAGATTCTGTTGCTGCATTGCCTGTTTCTCTATTAAAATGTTTTCAGAAACATATTTTAGTGTACTGTTTAGCTGTAAAATGAGAAAGTCGCTCCAGCTCGAGGGCGGTGCTTGTTGCTCTGGTCAACTGTCTCCAGCATGGTGGCTGCATCACAAGCTTTCTCACTTTACAGCTAAACAGTACACTGAAATGTTTCTGAAAACATTTGAGGCCAGTGCAGCAACAGAATCTTGACTCATATTTCATCAGCGCTGCCTAGTTTGACATTTGAACCCAGTTCACCAGCAGTGATTGACGTGATTGACAGCTGCGTTAGAAACTCCTCGTCTCTGTGTGGTTGTTTTCTGTGAGCATGCGGTACATTCTGGTAAAAGCCATTAGAGGCAATAGGTGGAGGAACATGGTTTCTTTCACAGACTATCTGTCTCATATAATATTGTGTGAATATGACAGTTTCGGCATATGAAAAAGTTACCAACTGTAACTTTAAGGGAACAGGGCTTGATGGAGCAGAGTTTCTTCTGTACAGTTCATTCTCCATAATGCTGCATGGTAACATCTCCCAAGGACACACAGAGTGAGTGAAAAAACTAAGACATGATAAGGGTTAAAGCTTCAAGAGAACATTTCCCAACACGCATTACAAGAACACTGACTAATCATGACAAATCATTGCGTGTTGGATGCCTGTTGTGAAACAGGGCATTTGCAACAGCAACAAAGTTTCCTCTCCACCACACATTGGTGTTTTTATTTCAATGAATCCAGCAGGCTTTCTGTTTCTCTATTTCTCTATGTGCTGTGTTCTGCTATGTATGGAAGCTTTACTGGGATCTGGTGCTCCCCAGATCGAGCTCCAGCCTCGGCTGTATGTGCAGGAGTAAGAGTGGCTCTCTGTGTGCTCCGGGCTTTAGTGTGGGTCCTCAAGGCCATCTGGAAAAAACAGAAGAGAGAGCTCATTGTTTGGGGACGCTGTCACACAACGGTTTCTCTACAGCTTGGTATGATGACAGCACAGAAACAAATACTTCACTTTAGAATCTTTTACCGTTTTTACACAGGTGACAGAATCCAGGAGAGAATCTGTGTGTTTGGGGAAACAAAATATGGCTTACCTCAGCAATCCCAACCTTCCTCTCCCAAGTGTGAATGCTCTGCTGTAGCTGCTTGTGTTTCTCCTTGACTTGCATGTACTCAGGGATATCAGGAGCCTGATAGTTGGTCATCTGGCGGCGCAGCTGTTGGTTGAGGGCCTCTGCCTTTAAACGCTCCTGAGGAGAGAGAAAAGGAAGTAGAAGGGATGAAGTACACTGAGGGAATTAGTTTAAAGAGCAGGAGATATTGAGATATTGATGCACCCTTCATAACTTAATGCAAAGTACTCTACTAATCTTTGGTAACCATGAATGCACCAAACCACAAAGGACTCATTTATGGACTAATGACAAACCTCCTCAGCATGCTGCATCTCCTCCTCAATTTTTGCCAGCATCTGCTTCCTGCTGGTGATGTCATTGCTCAGCTCTGTGGACTCCCGTGTTATACTCTGCAGCTTCTCCTGTTGACACACATAAACCAAGTATATCCACTCATAGATTTAGGCTGGAGCTAATGTCAAGCTGTTCTGCAAAGGTGTTTGTCATACATCGACACTAAATTACACAGAGACAGATCTCACATTCTCACAAACATTTCTAATGGGTTACCTTGTGTGAACTGAGGACATGTTGTACTTTCAAATTGTGAACTTGAAGTTCGTCCAGGTTTTGTTCAATATTCTGCTCGGTGTGCTCTTGGAAAACATCCTAAAACAAGACACAGCACCATACATTGTTATATTTACCAGCAAGCAAAAAAGCAGATTGCAGACTGTGATTCACTGTGTAATCAACTGACAGTTTAGTGAGACATAAACTGTCTCCTTTTCCAGTGTTCTTAGCATCTCTGGGTATATACCCTGCCACTTTCACTCTCTACCTCGTACACAGCTTTCCCCGTCTCTTTTTTCTGTTGAATCTGCTGCTGGAGCTTCTTCATGTGAGCCTTCAATGCGCGGTTGTTCAGGCTGAACTTCTCCACTTGGGTGACCTATGTGAGTTTGTGAACAGAGCAGACAATGCAGACAAAGGGAGGAAGATAATGAATTTGGGTAGGGGTGGCAACATCAAAAAATACTATAGCCACTCAAAATCCCTGTTCTTTGTCCCTCCCATTAAACCCTTTGAAACCTGGAGTGACATCACTTTTCTCGTGCTGCTTTCAGACACCTTTCACAAGTCTTTAAATCTTTGAACCCTGAGCAAATTGTTGCGATGTCTTTTAAAAAGCTGGGGGGAAAAAGCAATGAGAAACTTGGTAAAAAAAAAAAAAAAAAGTTCCATACACAAAAAAGTTTCAAAAATAAATAAATAAATAAAAAAATTATTATTTAGTAGTTAGCTTTCTTTCTTTTTTTTTTGTTACTAATTTTCTTGTTTTAATTTTCTCTTTTTACTAATGAAGTCAAGCCAATTTTCTCAGGTTTCAAAGGGTTTAAGAGGTATGATTATTATGTGTTATTTGACTGCACCTGACTTTTTCTGCAGGATAAAGAAACAACCGGTGAATTAAAACATCAGTAAGAAAAATAGATGGATGACAGAATAATAATCCTGCTGAGATGGCATTTTAAAGTGGAAATGTGAATGCAGAAGCTAACAAGAAAGACGTGTTAACAAAGCAAAATAACAGACTAAAGTTAAAAAAATTAAAGTGATTATATTAACCTCATCCATCATACATGGTGATGAAAACATGCATGTATATGAAATTGTATATCATGATTGAACTATGAGACGTTCATTAAACTATTCAGTTTGAACAGCTGCACACATAATGGCATCTGTTGTAAGTTGAGTTAAAATGTGTACTCTAGTTATGCTTCAAAATCTATTTGAATGCTACTTTGCACATGTTGATGTCATTAGACCAGACTTCATTTTTACCATTGACTTGTCTTTGATGTACTGGAGCACCTTCTCGGGCTCCCTCATTTCCAACCTGTTGTCCTTCATAGGTTTAAGCACTCTGCGTTCAAATTCCTTGTTAGCCTTCCAGATGTCTGCAAGACGCATTTCTGCTCCTTCCAGGGTGGCCTGAAAAGACAAGCAGAATCTCTGAGAAGTGTGTATTATTAAGCTATGATTGTGTTTCTTGGGCAATGGTGTGTTGTAACCTTGTAGTTGTCCTGAATCCTCTCATGTCTCTGTTTGAGTTTTTCCAGGTCATGTCGCGTCTCTGCTTCTTCACTCCGTGCGACATAAAGTTTTTGTCCCAAGGTCAGCTCCTGGAGACGATCTGATGTGTTGGAGCGGGACCTCCGCCTCCGCCCACAACCCTGACAAGGCACACACACGTATACAAAATTATGTGGGGCTATCAGGAGTACAGTGCAGAGAGGTCATCTGCCCTAGCAACAGAATTAAAATCAGGATTGTCTCTAGGACTGTGGCATGCAGCTTACGTTCTGTCACACTTTCAACATTATAAGTATTTGAGTTCATCGCTTTCTGGTTGTGTGTTGTATTTTTAATTCCTGTTTTGTGACTTTGATTAAAATAATTCTCTAATCCTGTGAATAAAATCTGTCCTCCTGTTGCTGTCCATTTTCAGTGGGTATACTGAGTTTTGTATAGTAAAGACATCTTGTCACTGGGTAGCACTTACCCCACCCTCCTGGGAGGCTCTTGCTTCACCTGGACTGTCTCCCCGAGCCACCAGGTCCTGAGGATCCAGGCGGCCGATGAACCGTTCAAACATATCGATCTCTGCCAAGAGAGCTGCATTGGAGCGTCTTGAATAGAAGTGAATATCAGCAAAGTCAAAGCAGAGAAACTTTTTGAAGCTAAAAGTTTGTTTGCTTAAGATTATTAAGTAAAGCTGACCACCTGTGGAATTTAACTTATCACTCACCTCTGATCATTTCTCCAAGAAAACAGAGCACTAGTTTTTTTATGTAACTACTGTAAGGCAAGGCAAATTTATTTATATAGCACATTTTTTACCCAAAGGGGATCCCTCTTGCAGGACGGACAGAGGTGCAACAGATGTCGTGTGTACAGAACAGATCAGACACATCAACTGTGGGTAGTACAGAGGATATTTAACTGCAAATACCTCCACAAATCTGCCTCAGTATTTTAACGTGTCATACTATAAGTCACAATGTAAGCTTGCCCAGTTTAAAATATGTGGCCATGCTTTCTTTAGTCTTAGCAACAGGCTCAAAGATGTTATGTTTTAGTAATATTACGGCTAACTGTTATAATCATATTGCTCAACAACAGCACTAGCATTAGCTAACGTTAGTTTAGCGTTAGCGGTCAACGTTAGCAAGTTGCACAAAATAGCTAAGCTAATAAAGTTATCTTTAGGCAAACAAACTTAACGGGTGAGCTAGTGTGTAGTTGAATATTTATTCTCATTACTTTAGTTCTTCTACTTGCTTGTAGAGGATTTCTTTTTCTTCTTGTGTGACCTCTTTTCCCTTTTCCTCCGTCAATGAAGGCTGACCGTCCATGGTTGCTAAGGTACACTGAATCCCTGCGGTGGTTGCTAGGGGCAGTGTTGCCTTCATGTACTGGCGTAAATCTGCAATTTTTGCAAAGAAGAAGGGCAGAAAAAAAAGTTTGATTAAAACGATCGCATTTTTTATTCATTTGTGGATTATATAATGGTTATTAGATGTGAATTAATAATTTAACTGATAATAATCCTATGGAAACACTGGCCTAATCCATATTTACCATAAAAAACCCTCTTCAGCTGGTCATGTTCAGATTGTTCCCATCATCTGATATCCACCCGCAAACTCAACGTTTGATAAGAAGAGTGCTGATAACAAATTCCTTTAGAGGCAGGCCTATTTAGGGACTGTTCTTTACTTGTCAGAGGAGCGGGCTTGGCTGGGGTGTGACCTCAATTTGTGTGTGTTTAAAAGTATATTTCCTTAATCCTCCCCGAGTGACTTGGGGAAAACGCATGATCCGCTCTCCGCCATAAATTAGCTGTTTGATTTTTGAAATGTACTCTTTGATATCTGAAAGTTAAAAGCTGAAGAGAAAATCCTGGAGTCAAAAAAAGCCTTGGTTTCTCATTCATGCATGCTGGTTCGTTGATGCAAATAGTTTATTTTTGGTAAAAAAAAATAAAAATAAATAAATTTGGAAACGAGATGGAGAATAAGATAATTTTGATAAAATATCACTATTTTAAACTTAGATTTGGTCACGTGATTTTCTGACATAAGTGTTATGTTGTGTTCACACCAAACGTGATGCTTTTCCCATCGCATAACTCGCGCAACTTTGAGCACTTAAATATTTTGTTGACTCGATTCATATGTGCAAATAATTCGCACCATATGTGCGTTAAATGGCTGAATCGATGAATGAACTTCTGCAGGTACGTCCTCGGCATCATATGTGCCTGGGGGATCTCAATGCTGATTGGCTATCATAGTGCGAATTAGTCACTGAAGTTTAGATTTTTCAACTCTTCCGAAAAAGCGTATGATGCAAAATCACACTACTTGCTTCATTCACACTGTTTAATTGTGTCCTTCGCACCACCTTCGCGTCTAATTGCGTCTTTACATTGACTTTACATGTAATTATTTCATTTCTGCCCAGTGTGAACACAACATCAGTCTTGCATAATGATTTAATAATAATATTTGAAAATCTAACAATAATTTCTGTTTCCACAGTCCCTGGCTATAATAAATGGTGTAAGGCCCAGCTCACACAGAAAGCATTTAGCAGCTGGAGGCACCTTTTAGTAATTAATTTTAATGAAAATGAAGCTTTTTGCATACAGTTTTTGCGTTCCGACACGCCTCGTGTTTCTGCACTCTAAGCGCCTGGCGTTTTCGCCAGAGAGCTCTGAACTCCTCGTGTTGAAAAAACTTCAACTCAACGGCCCACGTCATCTCTTTTTTCGTCATGGTCACGACAACAAGTGAAGAGTTGGTAAACAATGGAGGAGAAAGTGGTGGTAGCAGTTTCTGGATACCCAGAGCTATACGGCCCAACGATAGTAGGTTGTCAAACTGCACTCAAGTCATCCTAAAATATGCCCGGGAACAGCCATTGTTGAGGCGAAGCTCCTGGACCAACTGATGGTACTTTGCTGACAGCCTCTCACCCTCAACTCCAGCTAGAGCACCCTCTGTCTGAACATTTTAGGAACTAGATACTAACTACTGGGGAAAAAACAATAGATTGATTGAATGGGAAGGTTAGCTATGGACGTGTTGATGTGGTTGCCTAGCAACAATGCAAAGGTGCAGCAAGTTGTTTTTTTTGTTTTTTTTCCACTAGTGGTATTCGATAGGGAAAAAAGGCAGTGCTGTATGCTTTCTGTTTGGTCAGGGCCAAAGGCATGTTTTCTCTATAAATAAATACAAAATACAGCCATTTGCCCCTCCTGTAAGCCATAATAAAAAACATAAGTCCCTCCCCAGTGCTTAAAATATATTTGACATGCCTCTCACTTTACCATCACCTCATTCCCCAGTAACGAACAGTCCCTTAGAGAGGACTTTCTGCGGACTGCTTGGCAGGGGTGTACTGTGAAGGAGGCGTAACTTCAATTTGTGCAAATCACACAGAACCACACAGCTTGAAAGCTGCAGCAGGCCGCAGATTCTTTCCTTTGCTTTAAGTTTCAGTTTCATTTCTCTGTAACCAGCCGTCCCTCTTTCTATGAGGAAGTCAGCCCTGCTCTGACAGCAGTGTAGGTTAGTCTACCAGGCGAAACGCATATCAGGATGACTTCAATCATCTCTAAGTTTGTCATCACGACCCTGTGCGACCAACAGGGATGTTTGGACTTCAGGCGCCTGGAGGAAAAGATCGCACAGAATTTCACTGTTGCAGACACGGTCCTGCGCAGGGTCCTCTTCGACGACGGTAAAATAGCCATCCAGGCAGGCAGACAGGAAGTCTGCGGTAAGATAATCAGCCCGGACAGTCTGGTAGTGGCTAAAACCAGTCTGCGGCTGTGTCAGAAGAAACCTGGAGAGTGTCTACAGTGCGATGGGTTACACCTGTGCAGGTATTATGTCTGCGGGGACTGCATGTTCGGGTAAGTTTCCGGTGCTGCTCGGCTACATTTGGGCTGCGTTCCAAAAACAGTTTGAGTCGCCCTCGCTCACTTGCCCTCAGCCCTTGCTATGACGTCACACGGAGGCCACTTGGAGGGCAGAGGGAAAGTGGGCGGAGGGGGAGTGAAAGAGGTAAATGGAACACACTTGCCCTCGTTCACTCACAGGCCAGACAATCATGGATCAACCACATGTTGTTGGAGTAGCGCTACACTGCCTATTCCAAATCACACAAAATATACGGAGACTCATGTCATTAAGACGGAGACGTATTCTGCGCTTGATGGCAATACGTCGGTACCTGGTAATTATCAGAATTATTAGTTTTGTATCAAATGTTATTTGGGCAATTCATTATTTATTTATTTAT
>NC_065525.1:16095833-16129810 GCF_006386435.1 Epinephelus moara | reverse complement strand
TCACTCAGCCCTCAAGGGTCGATCTCACCAAGTTCACTTCAGCTGTTTAGAGAAATGGAACAGCCCTTATGATGGCGGCGGGGATTCCCCCGAGGGCAAGTGCTGAGGGCAAGTGAGCGAGGGCGACTCAAACTGTTTTTGGAACGCAGCCTTGGAGTCTAACTGTGTTGCTATATATAGGCCTAGTTAAAAATTGGTAGTAGAAACAAAGTTGGGTTAAGAAGTTATACGCTTTGAAGCTGTGCACACCTGCACAGGTGTTTTCACTTTTGTTTCCTGATGAGAGCTTTTCTCCAGACTGTTTGGGGCGTCTTTACCTCGCTCTCCTGATTGTTTGGTATCTGGTTGAACAGGACGACTCACACTTTAGTTATCTTGTTGTGTAACTCCCGTTGAAGCTCCACCTAACTTAAGTCTGGGCAGAGGTCCAATCTAGAGCAAATGAAACCACTTCAATTTTACTGGATAACTTGCTGTGACAACCATTCATAGACAACTTTATGAACTGTGAATATAGGACCTTTGACCTTTGTTTGTCTGTGGTCTATAACTTTAAGTTTGTGTAAAACAAAATAGACATACACAAACTTTGACAAAGACAATAGCTGCTTGTCTGCAAGATCAACAAAAAAAATGCATAAATGAATTGTAGGTCCTTCATTTGACCAGAAGATGGCAGTAATGTACATCATATTATGACCCTGAATCACCCACTCTACCAGTGTACTGTAGACACTGTATACAATTACAAAGCACCAATGAGTGCTGTTGTTCACAATGAAAGTGTAATGTATATACACTGATCAACCACAACATTAAAACCCACCCAAACACTGCTGCAGACCAAGTACAGTCCTCAATGACAGTGGCTTCTCCTGCAGGACAATGTACCATGCCACACCGCAAAAACTGCTCAGGAATGGCCCAAGGAATGTGACTCCAAGGCATCAACCTGGCCTCAAAATTCCCCAGATCCCAATCTGATTGGACATGCATAGGACATGCCTGTACCCCAGAGCTAAATCTGATCCATGGTGGGGCCTCCATGGATCGGACTTGGCTCTTACCTGTCGTGACATGGACACAGGAGTTCTGGGGTGTCCTGGGGTATCTGGCACCAGGGTGTTGACCGTGAATCAATTGAGTCCTGCGAGTTGCTTGGTGGGGTAACAGAACGTCCTAAGATTGCTCGATCGGATTGGGATCTGGGAAATTTGGAGGCCGGGTCATTGCCTTGAGCTCTTTTTCATGTTCCTCGGGTCATTCCTGAGCAGTTTTTTGCAGTGTGACATGGTCCATTGTCCTGATGGGTGGCCACCACCATTGAGGTCTGCTTTTGCCATGTTTTAGTGGGTGGTGTAAGACGTATAAGATTGCAACCACCCAACAATAAAAGCAACCCAAAACTGTTACACTCAAAGGTGTATGTTTTTAAATCTCTAGATGCCTGTATATTTTCAGAAACCATGTGGATACTTGTCAGCCTTTTTAGTGGTTAATTCTGTAAAACTAAAATCGTGCACTGACATTATATTTTATTCATTTTGTTATTTTTCAGACTCAAGTGTAAAAATCCCCATAGTCTGGATTTACCATACAATGCAGAGCGTTTGAAAAGATATGGTCTTCAAGATTTGACGGTTAAACAGCTGTTCCAGCTGTTACTGCAGAATGATCCATATCTGCTTCCTGAGGTAAGTTGTACTGGTAACAGCAGGAGACAGAGGTGTAAATTCAGAATCATTTCTGAAACATTTTTGAATGACTGTCATACATATTTGTTGCAATAACATGGTCACCGGCCCTCTACACACCCCTCTAGATCTGCCAACATTACAACAAGGGCACCGATTTGCACGGTTCCTGCAAGTTCACCACCTCCTGCATCAAGCTTCACATCTGCCTGCACTATCTCCAGGGTGACTGCAAGTTTGGCTCTTCATGTAAGAGAAACCATAATGTTGACGCGCAGGGAATGAAGCTCCTCAAAGGATTCAGTCAGGAGAATATCAGAAACCTTTTTGGGATCTACAGAAATAAATTCATCATCTCGGGTCAACAGGCGAGACCAGCTGCTGCTGTGCCTGGTAAAGAATAAGGAGTTGAAAAGAAAACTTTTTGAACTTAACGTAAGTTGGTGTTATTCTGCACAACAGATCTGATGTATGTATCTGTGTCTCCAGCAGTGCTGCCAGAGGTGAGAGTCCCTGCTCAGCAGCCTTCCCAACACAACCCTGGATCCCCTACTAGAGCTACTTTGCCAGCCAAACCCCTGAGCGATGCTGAGAGGAATGAAATCTGCCTCTTCTTCATCCGCAGACACTGCAGCTTCAAGGGTAACACTGAAACTAGTCACATCTGCAGTAACTTATCAATACATGTGTGTAGATCTGTGTGATGATTATATCTACCACTGCTTCTGTTTTATTGTTTATTCCCACAGACAAGTGTGCTCGTGTCCATTGGCACCTGCCTTACAGATGGCAAGTGTTGGACATTGATGGTGTGACCTGGAAGGACCTGCCTAATATGGAGGAGATTGAGAAGGCCTACTGTGACCCAGAGCATGGCACAAGCTGCACTGATCCTCCATCATCCCCCTTAGGGATTTTCAGATTTCTGACTCTTCAAAGGTGCATGGATGAAGAAACCGAGACACACACACACCTGTCTGGTTTATAAAAGTATTCTAGAGCAACAAATATTTCTTAAACCATTTATTCACGTTAGTTTTTTAGAAATGTCTACCCCTCCTGAAGGAGATTGTTGATTAACTGTCAGTGCTTGCTTTCAGCTCTGCATCCCCCAGTGTGCAGTCAGTTGACTTCATGACAATGACATATGGAGGGTCTGCAGTTCGCCGCCTGTCAACTGCCTCCTCTGTCTCAAAGCCCCCTCACTTCATTCTTACAACACAGTGGCTTTGGTACTGGAAGGATGACAGCGGGAATTGGCTGGAGTTTGGACAGGTCAGTCAAACAAAAACATTTTGATTTGCTACATTCCTCTCTTAACTAATTAATTTTTCCCATTTCATCACTAGCACATCTTACATCGGCTGTTTTTTTTTTGTCTGTAGGGTGATGATGAGACACCAGCTTCTGTCACTTCTCAAACTCTGGAGAATGTGTACCTGGCAGACAGAGACACAGAGATTCCTTTCAGTGCTGGCAAACAGCAGTATATCCTCCACTTCAAAGGTGTAGCAGGAGCCGAGCAGATGTATCAGCAGAATGTAAAATACCAAACCAAGAGAGAGGTCAGAAGGAGGCCTCGCTTTGTGTCTGCTCAGGATGTGGAGGTGAAGCTAAACAGGTATTTTTGATTTAGTTATAGATGGAGGTTTTAAGATAACTCTTGCAATTCTGACATTGCCGTTTTAGATTCCTGTGTCTCAAGTGACTTCACTTGTCAGTTATAATGTTTGTCTCCTCTGTAGTGCATCATCATCTCACAGCTCCAGCTCCTCCACAGCTGACAGTTTCCCATCTTACTGGGACAAGAATGCCCTCCCGGATTTTGGATACAAGGTATCTTAATGGCCTGTATTATTTTGATCTGTTGTCTGTATGTTTTTGTTGTTGTTGTTCTGCCTGGGATGTTGGGGTAGATCAGCTGCTCAAACAGGGACAGTGTAAACAGGCTTGCATTATTACGTCTTGTTAGCAGAGAAGGGCTGGGTCCTGTTAAGACGTAGGACGATGGGTAAGATAGCTCTGCAGTGAATTACGTTCTTAGACATTTGGTGTGCTCATCTGGTATGTATGGGTGCCCATAGATAATTTTTGTGATGTCTGCAGTAACTCAGAGCACATTAAAGGGTAACTTTGGTATTATTTCAACCTGGACCTCATTTTCTGGTGTTTTTGTGTCTAAGTGAATAGTGGAAACAACTGTTTTTGGAATTGGTCCAGTATTGAGTGAGAGGGCTGCAGCTGCCAGTGGCGAAACAGGCTGCAAAGTAAACAGTTGGGGCATTTGTGCACCGTCAGTGTTCGTCTACTAAAAGTGCTTGTTTTTGCCACTGACAGGCTATTTTAAGTGTCTGATAAATGAGATAGACCTTTGTGTTAACAGTAAGAGCCTTTTTTGTTTAAAAAGAAACATTCCTGAAATCTTATTTGTTAAACCCACCAGACTCCATTTAAATAAGCGGTAATTTTAGCGTGTATAAAGCCGGGATACCTTCACATCTAACTGGGTGAATTAAGGGTTTATTTCAATCAAATCAGAGGTGGTAATTGTCGGAACGGTGGAAAGATTAACCAAGATGTTTTTGTGAATTTAATTTTGTTTGTCGACTTTGAATACATTGTGTTTAACAGTGATAAAATTACTGTTTTTTTAAATGGAATCTGGTGGGTTTGGCCAGGTTGAACAAAAATGATCTTATTTTTTAATGAAAAGGTCGACTTTTGTAGGATCCTTTCCATTATGTTGTTAGACACTAAGAATAGTAATTGTAGCTTGTCAGTGTAAAAAAAAAAAAGCAATTTCAGTGTATGTAAATTGAGAGAGTGCACATGCCCCGAGTAATTACATTGTAGCCCGTTTAGCAGCTGCATCCCTTCTTGTTCGGTACTGGACTAACTTCAAAAATTGTTGTTCCTATTAGTCACTTAGACACAAAATCATGTGAAAATAGGGTCCAGGGTGAAAAAAACTGAAGTTGTCCTTTAATTGTTTAATTGCTTTGTTTGATTTGGATATGCTCACCCTGTTTAGCTAGCCCTGTGCTTACCTGTGCAGGTGGTAGGTTCCAGTTAGATGAGGCTGAGAATGTAAAATGCCATTTAGTAGATTAGGGGGGAAGAAGGAGGTGGCAGCTTTCATGAGTTTTGCCTCAGCTTGATTTAGTTTTGTTGAATTTTCCTTGTTCCATTTCTGCCTTCGTTTCAGTAAACCCCTTGTTAATTAATGCCACCCTCTTGGATTGACTCCTACTTGTCAGCATCCCTTTTAAAGTTTTCCTGTGCCAAGAAACTTCATCTGCCTTTATATGGCAGCTATACTGTGCTTAATGTTTGTTTTTCCTTGTTTTGTTCCAACTTGAACATTGAACGTTTATTTATTCCCATTATGTATGGCCTGTTTCTCTTATCTTTCAGCTCGTACCTCTCGCCACATCTGCAAAGACATATGATATGATTGAGAAGCTGTTTAAGAAAACCATGCCCCACAGTAAAATTAACAGCATCCAGAGGATCCAGAACCCCTCTCTGTGGAAAGTCTTTCAATGGTAAATCATAGACCAGCCTTTTTGGCTCAAAGGACCTATAATTGATATTTTTACAACACAGATGTATCAAATGACACTATGAATATAATGGGAATGGGGTCACTCGACTTGTAGTGATAAACTTAAAGATTATCACCCAAATCTGAGCTGTCATCACATCTATGTTTTTTTGTGTGTTCAGGCAGAGAGAGCAGATGAAGGAGAGAAACGGAGGGAACTCTGTGAATGAAAAGTACTTGTTCCACGGCACAGATGAGTCCCTGATTGAGGCCATCTGTGAGCAGAACTTTGACTGGAGGATGTGTGGAGTCCATGGCACAGCATATGGCAAAGGTACAGTAAAATGTTGGAGCAGTAAAATCTTTAATTCCAGGTCCATCAGGCTTTTAAAACTGAAAAAGCAGCACATTTTACCATGGCAGTAGAAAAGAACCTATCATACTTTTTGTTTTGGACTGTATCAGTAGTAACGCACTCTTATTTTTTAGGGAGCTACTTTGCCAGAGATGCGTCCTACTCAGACAGATACGCCAAGGCCAAAGGAAGCCTGAACAAGATCATGTTTGTCGCCCTGATCCTGGTGGGAGAGTACACCAGGGGAAGCAGCAGCTACGTCCGGCCCCCAGCAAAGGGAAACAGCAGAACCCTTTACGACAGCTGCGTTGACTGCGTGAGCAACCCCAGCATTTACGTTATCTTTGAAAAGCAACAAATTTATCCAGAGTATGTTATCGACTACTCCTAGGTCACGATGTTGTTGCTTCCTGTGCTGAATGGGGAATGAAACTCTATAATGGGACACTCTTTACTTTGACTGGACGCAGTTCCTGGCTTTCTTAGAGGCTTGTGGGGTTTTCACAGTGGTGGAGTTAGTATTCAGATCTCTCACTCAGGTAAAAGTAATAATACCACAATGTAAAAATACAAGCATTTAATATGTTAAGAAAGAACATGTGTAAAGGGGGAAAAAATGGAAATGATTAAGGGTATTTTTCTCTATAGTTTTTACAGTGTGTTTTGGTGCATGGATTAAGTATCACTTAATAGAGACTGTATTCCAATAGAAAATGTCTTCCTTAGCCAACGTCTATTCTTGTGAGAGGTGTCTTTGTTGTTGTGATAATGAAGGATACTGAGGCCAACAAATAGTCTGGTGTTCAGATTTGAAATGAAATTAACTGGTTGTTATGTAATAAACATATTATAAACCACCAATAAAGAAGTAAGTGTGATTATATTATAATAGAACAAAGCAAAACACAGAAAAATCCCATCGTGTGGTAATTTTTAATTATACACAAGTGGCATTTGACCCTTTTTAAATGTACATCAAACAGGCACATTCAGTCCTGTCTTTAATCACAACTGCTGAATATTGTTTCATTGGAATAAATCATCCGTAAATCACCCTTATTGTATACATTCACAATTAAAATTAATTTAGGACTGCAATTCTCAAGCATCTCAGAATGATTCTCAAACTAACCTACTATCATGAGAAACAGTTTCTGTTTCAATAAGGTGTAAATGTAGTGTAAAAAATAGTGAATGATGTCATCAAGACAAAAATAATAAAATGCTTTCGCTTCTACTGAGAAATTTGAATTAGTTTGACCCAGTTTCTCCTGAGACACGATAAATGCTGATTCAGATTATCGGGAATAGAAACAAGGATTTCCTTTAACAAACAACTTCTTTCTCTCTAAAAAATAGCAGCTTTCAACTGACCCTTCCCTAAACTCCTCAAGATTAAAGGAGGCAGCAACATGACAGTGCTATGTTAAGCATCATGAAAGTCTTCAGTATATTCAAATATAAAGTAAAACCTAACACAATAAGTCTATCCTCTTGCCAAAAAATGTACCGCTGCCTGTATAAACATTGGAAATCTGTTACTGTATGATAGTTAATTATTAATTAACCCATTCATGGGCAGAAATAGTAGTAAAGTTAGCAGCAGAAAAGCGAGCAGCTCAGTCAATAAACAACAGACTGCTCATTTGGTTAAGGAATGTGCAAACTTTCAGCTTCAGGTGATGATCTGGAGCGCTGTAGCATTGTTTCTATAGGCTCACATATTTTTTTTATTTCACTACACACTTCAATGAATTGTTCAATGAATTAACAGCAGTAACTCTGAAGGACCATAAAAGAATATTTAAATGCACTTAGAAATTAATAAGAAATCCTGGTTATCATGAATTTAAACCCATTGTTCAGTTTAATGGTTAATGAAAAAATACCGTCCCTAAATAACCTTTTATAAAAGACAGCAGTGTTGCTTCCTGTTCAAAATCTATTAAAAAAATATATTGCTACGTACTGAGGTAAGAGGCTGAGAGACTCCTCCTTTACTCCTGTCTCATCTTGAATCCACTTTCTAGTTCATGCACTAGATGAACACTGTAATTTAGGTATACAGTGTATTGTAACTAATAATTGACTTGATCATGTTTAGGCCAGCTATGGAAATATTTTCATGTAAAGGAACAGATCCATAACTCTGACACTGTGGGTCATTGTTACAACATGGACCCACAGTCTTCTTTGTAACTGTTCACAAAGTTATTCAACCACTCATGATGATGAACTTCTAACTGTCTGTAGGAGAATTCACTTGGCCTTCCGTGTCCGTGTCTCTTCTTTTAATTTTCACAAATATCCCATTTTTAGGTCCTAGGGTGCTTGATGACTTTAACTCAAGAGGAACCTGCACAAAGAGAAGAATACCACATGTTACAGAAACATCTTTCATACATTGTACATGTATTCTAAATTTAGGATTTTGTTCATTACCACACATGTAAATAGCTGATAGATGCATATTGAATTATGACTTTTACATCATTAGCCATTGGTTAAGGTTTGTGCAAATTACAGCAACCTCAAAAATCCATAAATTTGTATTGATAATCAATTATATATGTTGACAAGAAAAAAAAAACACAAAATTACATTAATATGGATAGTCCAAGCAGCTTTTGCCCATGTCAACACCGAGAGGGAAACAGTTACACATTCACAATGCGATTTTGCCACTTAGGACGTGCTCCCAGATCGACATCCCACATCACATTCCAAGACCAAAATTCCAATCAGTCACAGCCCTCTGACATCATCAGTGTGCTGTTCCTGTGCTTCTTTCAAAATTCCTTTGTGCTTCTTCAGAGCTAAGCTAAGATGTTAGGACAGTTAAACAAAATCCTCGGTAACACTGAGCAAAAACCTAATAAGCTGCTGCGGGGTTAGCGAGTTTGCTTGCTAACTAGCTTAGCTATGCTAATGAGTAAACTTGCCATTAGAATAGAATAATAGCGGGGTAGCTTGCTGACTAGGTAAGCTATGCTAACAAGTAAACTTGCCATTAGACCAGAATATTAGCAAGTTAGCTTGCTAAATAGGTAGGCTATGCTAACAAGTAAGCTTGCCAATAGGCTAAAATATTGTTTGTTAACATTAAGAGTAAGGTTAATAACATTTTGCAGTTGCAAAGACCTACAAGGCACACATTTTCCCTCCTTTTTAATGGCCTATTCAAAAGTTGTTTTTTACAAGATTGCAGTGCTCCTGTTGATCCAGGACCATCATCATCACGTTGACCCTGGATAATCTGTTTGTTGATCCAGAACGATCGTCATCATCTTTATCCTAGATCATTAATTTATGTTGATCCAGAACTTTCATCACCATGTTGGCCCTGGATAATTTGTTGATCCAGGACCATCACTGTTTTGTTGATGTCAACATAAACAAATGATCCAGAATCAGCATGATGATGATGATGATGATGATGATGATGGCCCTGGAAAACCTAAACAAATCCATCCAGGATCAACATGGAATAAAAGAAGGGAAAATGTGTTAATTGCAGGAATATGCAACTGCAAAATGCTATTATCCCTACTCTTTGTTGGCAAGCTTACATATCAGCATAGCCTACCTAGTTAGCAAGCTACCTTGCTAATACTTTAGCCGACTGGCAAACTTACTTGTTAGCATAGCCTACTTAATTAGCAAGCTAACTTGCTAATACTCTAGCCTGTTGGCAAGCTTACTTGTTAGTGTAGCATACCTAGTTAGCAATAAAAAAAATAAAAAAATACCTAGTTAGCAATCTAACTTGCTAATGCTCTAGCCTATTGACAAGCTTACTTGTTAGCATAGTCTACCTAGCTAGCAAGCTAACTTGCGAATACCCTAGCCTATTGGCAAGCTAACTTGATAGCGTAGTCCACCTAGTTAGCAAGCTAACTTGCTAATACTCTAGCCTGTTGGCAAGCTTACCTGTTAGCGTAGCATACCTACTTAGCAAGCTAACCCACTAATATTCTAGTCCATTGGCAAGTTTACTTGTTAGCATAGCCTACTTAGTTAGCAAGCTGACTTGCTAACCCTGCAGTAGCTTTTAAGACTTTTGTTCAGTGTTACTGAGGTCTTTGTTTAATTGTACTAACTTCAATTTGGGAAACTAGCTTAGCTCTGAAGAATAATAAAGGAATTTTGAAAGAAGCACAGGAGCAGCACACTGATGATGTCAAAGGGCTGTGATTTGTTGATTGCAATGTCCAGGAACGCAATGTGGGATGTTGGTCCAGGAGCACGTTTTACTTGGCAAAATCACATTGTGCAGTTACACACTCACTCTATATAGTGATTTGTCTTCTTGTTGAGTTTAATATCTTGGTAAACCCCAAAGTGAACATAACATCGCATCTATGACTACACTCCATCTGATTCCTTATTTCTTGTTGGAATCATTTACACAGATGCTTTTTTAAAATACATGTGTACTTTGCACATGTGTCATCTGTGTGTATAAATCATTTAAGACTCAAATAGGGTCAGTGTCAGACCCACCTTGGTCTCAGAGCAGGCCACAATGCTGAACCTGTGGAACAGACGCACTAATGCCATTTTGATTTCCAGTTGGGCAAGCCTCTTTCCCACACAGTTACGGGGACCGGCCCCGAACGGCAGGTATACAAACGGATGTCGGCCGGCCTTGGCTTCTGGCGTGAATCTGGAGATCAACCACATGTTGTAGTTTGAAATAAAAGGAGTAGAAATGGGAGTTAATCAGTATTACAGTAGTGCATTTCATTTAGTGCAGTATAGGGATCTTACTGCCTTTGTTGCAGCAGTGTTAGACATGTATGACGGAAGAGAGTTTCAAGGTGGTATATGCTGTACATGTTAATGCTAAAGTCTTCAACTGGTGTAACAAGATAAAGGAATAAAAGAAATGTGTTTGCACTTGTAAACTGCAAGTTGCATGAGGTTCATTTTCTTTAAGGTATAAAACAGTAAGATTTATTTTGTCAGCCATTCATGTCAATACCAGTTAAGACACCACCAGCTATTAGTTGTCCTTGTGTCATAGCTATTCACTGCCACGACATCATGTTAACCCACAAATAGCCTACAGGCCTTTTTAACAGTAGACATGTTTTGACTTGTCACAGTAGGAAAAGCACAGGTGTTATTAATAACATTAATGATAGCATCAATCTATTCAAGTGTCTCAGTAGGATGTGACAGTGAGTCAGCATGCACAACACCAGGACCTGAAACTGAAGCCTCTAATTAAAATTCGGCCATCATTCATTTATTATTTACACCTGTGCTTTTCCTACTGCAACATATTAAAATGTCTGGTGCAGGCACTATAGCTTTGGTTATTTACTGTAAGAACAGCCTCCTACCGCTCAGGGATGAACTTCTCAGGCTCCGGCCAATGCTCCGGGTCGTAGTGGAGGAAGCCCGCTGGGATCTCAAGCGTTGCTCCTTTAGGGAGGAACTGGCCGTTCACCACACAGTCCTGGTCGATGTCTCTGGCAAACCTTTATGGGACAAAATACCATGGATGCATGTTTTATATACCTTTCTCCTTCTTTTCTCCATATGATTCCTGTGCGGTTTTGATTAGTACAAACCTAACTAAAAACCTACTGTATGTATGTACAGTAATAAGTGAACTTGCTCCTTGTGACAGCACTAAATCTAAGAAACATGCATTTGTTATCCTAATTTAATGTTCTTAATTTACCTGAATCCAGGAGGGTAGAGGCGCAGTGCTTCACTTATAACCATGTCTAAGTACTTCAGCTCCTGAACATTTGTGTAGTCTGGTGATTCCTACAACAAAAAGGAAAACACAAAATTAATTCAAGATAATTCAGTAGGAGTTTTAAAGAAAAAAAGTCTGTGTGCACTGAATTTGTCTCACTGTGGGACAAATTGACGACTGTCCACAAATCTTATGTCCTAACTAACTGAAGAAAATGAGATCAGATTAAACTATAACGTAACGCACTCACATGTCTGGTGAAGAAATCATCCACCTCTTCCTGTACTTTGCTTTGACATTCGGGGTGGAGGGCCAGGAGGTAGCAGGTAAAGGCCAACGTGTTGCTGCTGGTTTCATAGCCCGCTAAAAGAAAAACAAAAGCCTGACCCACGATCTCATCTTCAGTTATCATCTTCTTCTGTGGACGCCTGGTAGGAGGCTCCTGTGGGTGAGGACGGTCATCCTGATCAGAGGCAGACTGTTGTGTCTGCTGGTTCCTGTCATCCAGCTCGCTGACATGGCTCGCTGTGTCAAAGTGTTCCAAAGACACACTCTCCTTGCTGGTTCGTGCATCCAACATCAGCTGAAGGAAGTCTCGACGCCTCTACATGCCACAGAAAAAATCTTTTAGTTAATTCATCTTCCTGTATTTAAGATTATTAAATGTCAATCGGATTCACCTGTTCAGGAGGCTGCTCCTCTCTCTGCTTGATGATCTTCTGAATGCTGTCGATGAAGAACCTGTTCATCTGGTCTCGTCTTTTGTTGGGGATGAGTTTAGCCAGAGGAGCCATGATGAATGGAAATGCAACTGGACACACAAACCAAATTTGTTGGTGGAACTCAAACTGAAAGGCAAACTTCACACATTCACATATGACTGCACAATCATTACATGTTTGTCTTTTTTATGCTAAACCGTCTTCAAAATTATTGTCCCCAGATAAAAGATAGTAAACCCTCCCATTTCTTGTCGATGTATTAATGTTTTATTTTTTTGCCTTCATTGCATTCCTACATTAATGTCCTATGTACATGTCTTTAATGTAATAATTTATACATATAAATAACATTATAAATAGATTTGACTGACTGAAAAACAGCATGATGGGCCTGAAGAAAGAAAAGGAGAAGAACATCTGCGCATGGCGGACAAATGGGTCATCTGGGTTGTTTTGTGAGTCAACCTGAGTTGCAAATGCCACACTGGCAATAACATCCATTGTGAAGCAGCCAAAACACCTGCAAAACATGCACACAAACAAAAACAAATTAGAGAGGTTAAAAAAAACACACCAAAATCCTAGTAGCCTATGTCTATTGTGTGTGTGATTACTTGTGGATGTCAAAGGCCTCTCCTGACTCAGCGAATGCATTCAAGTTGCTCATCAGAGCATCGGTGGCTGTGTTGATAAGTGGAACCATCTGTAGGAAAACAGAAAAGACAGTGATACTCGTTGGGATGTATCTAAGCTAGCTTGCCTTGGATAAGTTTGAATCTCAGGTTTTAGGGAAGTGCACAGACATCGCCCCCCTCAGTAGAGGAATGTGAAAGCACCTCTCTAGTGAGAATAGAATAACATCCCTTGTAATAAATATCAACTGATTGTCATTGGCGCATTCATATCTCACCACTTTCATCTTGGCAGCACTGAATGATGGGGTCAGGATGCTCCGCACTCTCTTCCACTGTTCATTTCTTAGCATGAGCAGACAGTCAGTCATGGGCTTGGTGGCAAAGCGAACAGTCTGCACAGAGAAACAGGAGAGTACATTTTGTCATTACATCATTAAAACTCATGTTAAAATCATGAGTGAGCACAAAGTCTACATGTGCATGCTTTGATTCGTGTCCTCACCATTCTGTTTGGGAAGCTGCTGAAGTCCCTGACCATCACTTGTCTGAGCATGTCAGGGTCCGCTATCACCACCACTGCTCTCCGGCCCAAATAGTACCTAAAATATACCCAGAAGAGTCTCAGTCAGATCGGACAACAAACATAGTGCTGCCTATGTAGGATTATACCAAGCAAGTGTTCATTTCATTTTACAATATGAAAGAATCAAAATCAATAAAAAGTTCAGACCATCATTTTATCAGATGCTGGTGAAGAAAGTATTTCTTCTACTTGCCCACAAACTCTGCCGTGTGTCTTTATGAGATCATTCATAGGTTTGAAAAACCCCTGAAAATAGAATATAGAAAAACATCAGAACAGATGAAAAAAACTAACAAATTCCACCTTCAGATAGTTCATACAAAACAATTTGCATTGTAAAAGATTTTAGGATGGATTTAGCTATTAAATAGGTTTATTCAACACTGGAGGAAAGCTGAGCTGTCATGAGAAAAGGCAAAGTGATAATCCTATTGAGAAAGTGCTGATCAGTGCCAAGCCAAGCCAGTAGAGGTCACTGGTTAGTCATGCCAGTGCTTATAGAGTAGTATCCTGTCAGTGAAACCATCGGTCAGGCCTTCTCAAATGATCTAGAGCAAAATACATCCCTTATAATTGTCTGTATAGAAAACACTTTTCATAAAGAGAAGGCACCACATACAAAAATCAATAATACATTTGCTAGAATCTTTCCTTAAACAACCAGGCGCAGATATTCTGTACACTGCAGGTATACCGAAATGATCAGCAACACCGTCTCACATCAACTTTCAGGTCTCTTAGATGTTCAATGACTCCCCAAAGATAAAAAAACAAAAATATAAATCAAAAGGTCTTGTGTCAGGTTTTGAGTTCAGTTATTATTTATGCCAAACTGGCAACCACACGCAATAGCAGTTATACAATTTTGCAGTAAGAGACCATGATGAAATGCTTAAAAATTATTCTACAGTACTTCTTTAATGAATCAAGTACAAGTGACACAGCTCCACAAATTCTGCAAAATAATAATGATAAATCCTAAACTACTATACCTAGATTGTGGATAAAGGTTAATGAGCTTTTAAATGTAATTTAATCCATATCAGTAGATTAAATAATCAGCTGTTGCAAGTTAGAGCTTTGTCAGTACTCTTCTACTATCTGCCCCAGTCTTTTTTATTTGATTCACCTTTTAAGTGGATATTCTTCACTGAGGTGTGTTTCTTGTTCTATTTTTTAGCAATTAAAAATAAGAAGGCATGCTGTGATATTATTTATCCAAGGCCACCGTATTGATCAAGTAGTAAAATTATAATCCCCTCAGTAAACCACAGTACCAAACAATCCTGATGACCTTGTCGCTCCAGAAAATCAAAGGCTGAGATGAAACAACACAAGCACACAATGTATTTATTAATAAAGTAACCCATCTGGGGGTTATACGGTACATAAAATATTGCTGCTTTTCAGAGTGTTTTAATGTGGAAATCTGACAAAGTGCGGTAATATATTGGAAGGTCAATTTTTCTCTCATCAGTGGGTAAAATGGTGCTCATAGTCTAACAGTCTAATAATCAAAACAATAATAATAATAATAATAATAATACTAGCAATAGCTTACCTGGCGAAACATGAATATGTTGCCATAGAAAGGTACTGGCTTTGGATGTTTGATGCCACATCGAGAAAGGACTGAATAAGGGTAAATTGAATACCTAGAAGATGAATGAAAAGCAAATACAGTGAGGAATATACAACATTTTCCCAAATACTTCGCCCATTGATATACTATCACAGTCTTTTGCCCTATCAACTCTACAAATTGTGACTGATGTGTGCATGTGTGATTTGACTGGTTGTTGTTGGAGCACGATCAACCCTTCATTCATTCATTCCCAGGCTGGTTTACAATATTTTGAGGTGTTTGAGTGTGCTTTATGGCATTATTAGATCACTGGTCTGATGTTCCACAGCAGCGTCGGCATCACAAACAGACAGAGATCTGAAACATTTACTCACCAGTACAGAAGACCCAGAAAGATGAGGAAGAGGCTGAGTGTCACAGACAATCCACTGGCCTTGATGTGGAATGCATTTAGGAAGTCAACTACAGCCTCCATGATGCAAAATCTCTCAGATCTCCACTGTCGACATCAGGTCAAGGCTCCTGGAAAACAAGAAAAATAGGAAAGACTGGTTCATGTGACGCTGCTGAAAATGAGCTTATAACACTTTGATCACCCGTACAAGGATTTAAACTACAAGCTATGCGTTAAACACAAAAACCTTCTTTATTATCTTCAGGTACTGTGCCGTTTGCTGAATCTTGGCTGTGCATGTAGACCACAGCTTGAATATCATAACATGTAGAAACAGAGGGAAGCACATGACAGTGACAGAGCATCACTTTGTGGACTTTGCTCCCATGCTGGTTTGTCTCCTGAGGAGCTGTGTGGTTTCCCAGGCAACACGTTAATTATTTGTTTTAACAGCTGTGTCTGAGGCCTTGGGAGAGTTCACCTCTCCTCTGGTATTTAAACAATGGGGGGCACCCATGCTATACTCACCTCTGTTTGACACAAATGCTGCCTTTGAGACCTGTTAACATGTCACAGTTTTAAGGCAAAAACTTACAAATATTCTCATACCTAAAGCACGCACCCTTCAACAGTTAACCACACAGCCTGTCGTTATTAAAGTTGAACTGCAGCGTTTAAAACCCCGACGTCACACTGTGGGTCATTTGAGATGCTAAGCTACTAGCTACAACAAAATAACGCAGGTTGTCAACTCGCTAAAGTCTTTGCTGCTTGTCATGAAACATTTTCATGTACCATATCGGCACCATTCTTATATCTGGAGACGTTCGCTCTGTTATGTTAAGATTTAGGCAAAACAGAAGTGTGTATGCTCACCTCATTATGCTCCTCACTTGTCAATATTATGAAATCCTCTTCGTCCTGTCAATAGGTCGCAGCCCAATAGACAGCTGAGGTGCATACTGCCACCTACTGTACAGGAGGGTATAGCAGCCAACACGAGTCCACCAAGAGTAATCAGGATGCAGCAAGAAGACGAAAGGAAGGAAAATAAAAGAAATAAGTCAACAACACTACTTTAAAATATAACAAAAGTATTAACATCAAAGTTATAGTAAAATTATTTATTATCCAGTACTCCCATCATATTATGAAACATATGTTATTTTATTAAAATTATTTATAAATTAATGTGTTTATCACTTTATTGTTGAAGCTGGCAAATGTGGAACTGATTTTAATTACTCTATATACCTTGTGGATTTTTCTTCCCACTCAATAAAGTCTTGTGTTAACCTGTAGGCTACATATTTATTTGTGGAGTATATTCTGCTTATTATTCTGTTAGTGTAGTAACAGGTAAAATATTTGTCTTTGAATTATATGGTTACATTTGCATATTTGCTGTGGCTGCTCACTCACAGATTTTTTTTTTATTTTTTTATCAGAGGAAATGAATTTTTTTTAACTACATATACATTTTCTTCTCATAAAAATTATAAATAAGTACATAAATTGTACATGTAGAGTATAAAGCTGTGTCAAGCGATTTTTGACAGCTTACTAATATACACATCATTTAACTATTCAAAAAAACATCTAGATACACAAGTCTGATCATTTATAAATTATAGATAACTCTCTCTAGTTCACTCACACGCACACGCACGTGCGTCATTAAATGTCATGGAAACAGAGTGACGTCGCACCGAGGTACCGGTATATAAGAGCTGTCAATCAGTCCAATCTTCCCTTTTGCATCCGAGTGTGACACGAGTTGACATACGCTACTGCAAAAACCTGAAAGCTGGTTAGCTGAGTTGTTGGAGACGAATATCTGTTGGAAAACGAATTTAGTGTTTGTAGGTTTACTGTGGACCAGAGGATAACGACTGTTTGTGGAGAAGCAGCACCTGTCCCTGAGAGATGGCCTGCAGCAGCCCGAGGTCACCGGCCTGGGAGGACCGCCTGCTGATTGGAGCTGCCGGTGTCTCCGACCCCCCCAGCGGAGGTAAGAAAACTTCTACATTTACTTTTTTACTCCTCTCAATTAATTATTTAATCTCGCTAAAGCCCTTAAACGCGTTTTAAAAGTGTTTTAAGTACAAAATCTATGTATTTTATTGAGTTTAACGTTTAAGAGTTAAGTGTGCCTTGAAAAACCACATTTGTTGAGAAAAGCCAGCTACACGAGTGTCCTCGGTGTAAAATCTTTATTTAATATTTAAATTCTGTTAAATTTTCGCGGACTGGAGCAGAATGTGTTAACAATCATGTAGTGGATTGAAAACACTGATATTTTTGGTTTGAGGGGAGCATTTTTCCAAACTTGGCATCGAAATTTCACAAAACAAAATGGCGACCGAGCAACTTTTTGAAATATGCCGAAACCATATTTTTCTTGAGCACCATGGAAACCGTGGAATTAGGAGCTGACGTCAGAGCGTCAGCGCGTGTAGGACGGACAAGTGTAAACAAACATGGCCGCTTCCTCTAAACAGAGAGCTGAGTTTATTTAATTTGATTATTGGAGTTTTGCTTAAAATATATCCAGAGCTGTTTGCTGAAGCATCGAGTTTGTCCCGTTTGTGAACTAATTTACAGACATTCCTCAACAAGCACTAACAGAATATTATAAATTTAAGCAGGAAAGATTGTGAGTAAGCTAGCTTTACTTTTACCGAGCCTGTAGACAGAGACACCTACCGTACAGCTTAATTTTAACATGTTGGTCATTTGATAACATTGAAATGGTCTTTGTTCATGTGCTGGTATTTTCTGTGTGAGGGAAAAGAGAGAAGTGGTTGGTCATGGTTCTGAATGTGACTCAAGCTGTGTGTTTAATGTGCATAAATGACGCATGCAGTCTTGCAGTCATCAAACTGGTTGGCTGTATCTCAGCACTTAACAGTTAATTGCAAACCATAGGAAGTAACGTTAGAGAAGATGGTGATATCTTCTAGTTTATAGAGGATTCGTACAGTGTCATGAAATTAATCTCTTGTGTGATTGTCCTGTGTCATCCTAAAGCTAGATCTTTAGAAAAAGAAAACAGAAATGTAAACAGCAATATTATGTTGAACTTTGTTATACAAATATAGATGAATGATAAATCCTTCACTTACTTTTGGCAGTAGAGACATTACTGGGTCAATGACGTGACGCTACTTTTTTTGTGTTCATATGGTTTAGTCAAATTTAAAAGGGTTAAAATTTGAAAATAAATGTATGATTAACTTACAAACTTTAATTTTGTGTGGATCCAGTATAAAATTTCTGCTTTTCATACATTTTGAGAGAATATATTAGAGGATAATGGCAAAAATGTCTAAGTGGTGTAACCATAAAAACTTGCACCAAATAATTAAACTTGCTTAAAAACACTAAAAGTCTCAATAAAACACCATATCAACTAGTTTGGCATGATCTTTAAATTATTACTTTTTTATATTCAATAAAGGTAATTGTTCTAAATATGAAATTTAATTTGGGGAATCATGAAAGTCAAGTAAACTACATGAAGTGTCAAGTGGTGTAACCACCATTTAAGAGGCTGTTTTGTTAATATTGTAAAGAAGGCCATGTGACAGGAAATGGTATTACAGAGAAGGACCTCTGATGATCACAACTGCTGCATGACAAGGTTAGAATCTCTTAAAATTACTAATAAATTGACGTTTTTAGACTCTGGTCAGGTTTGGTAAGTTTACATGTCAAATGGTATGACCCTAGAAAAACATTAATAATTCATAAAAATCATTAAAATGAATATTTACTTTAAAAATTATGTTTGAAATATTGAGACTAAGGCCATGTGCTTACACAGGTGTCCATGGTAATGCCTGTCAAATTTGATTTTAAAATGAAATGTCAAATGGTGTAACCTGTTACACCATTTGACTCCTATTAAGAGCCTTTCTGTTATAGGCAATTATGTCAAATATCAGCAGTTTGTGATGGTAATTTGTTAGATATCAGTAGTTTATGATGCTAATTAAAGATGTATTATAAAAAAAACTACTTTTGATCTTGTACAGTAGCTTTAAAATACCTAAAAATCCAATAATTCATTTAAAGTAGAAATGTTACTCAAGCATTAGAATTTCTGTCTGTAAAATACAATTATTTACATTTCTGCTATTTCATTATTAATGTATGATACATTTATAGAAAACTAAAGTAATCAAACTAAATAAATAAAATCAATTTCCCCCATTAGATGCCAGTTTCTAGGAGGGCCACCTGACAAGCCCTAAGGGTTTTCTTTTGGCTCCTCCCACACACTTTTTTTTTTCTCTTTTAAGTCATCGTTTTTTATATGTGTCAATACTGTATGTATTCTGTTTCTTCTTATTGACATCCTATACTCTTTTTCTTGTGTGCAAACAAAAAAAAAAAAAAAAAAAAACAAGGAAAAAGTGGCTCGTCATAGAGTGCTAATGCAAATGAATGCTAATGAATGCTAATGCTGCAGCAAGGGCCAATTACGTCCTTACGAGTTGTTGTTGTCAGGTGACTTTTTCCCTTATCAGAATTTAAAACACAAAACATGAAACATGAGTTAAATTTTAAAATTAAATGATTGTTGTTAGCAAAGAATTTACAGTAGAAGAAATTAGTTAATTGTTGTCAGCTGTTCCTTTTTCTGAACTTCCTCTCTCATTAAATTTTTATCAACCGTATTCACAATAGTAGACCAGTTCACCCTTATGAGTTGTTGTCAGGTGACTTTTTTCTTATCAGAACTTAAGATACAAAACATGAGTTAAATTTTAAAATGAAACATGATTGTAAAATTTTTTTTTCAGCAAAGAATTTACAGTAGAAGAAATTAGCTCACTGTTGTCAGATGTTCTTTTTTCTGAACTGAAATAACATGAAAAAAACAAGTTCACTTAACCTTGTTGACTGTCATATTTGATTTTCAGTGTCAATTCCTTCACCAAACAGTGGTGTTTGACTGTAGAAGGAACATGGTCAGGCAGTGTATCATATTTTTATGAAAAATACCAGTTACACCAATTGACACAACCCAGTGTCATTTGGTGTAACTGGTATTTTTTCATAAAAATATGATTATATACAGGAAAATAAATGTGGAGTAAAATGTGGAATAAATGTAATCCACTTTTGCAGTGCAACACTGTGTTTTTTAACAAATTTTACATAATTTGTCACGCGTTATTTAGAAAAAAAGGGGTGTTTTTAGGAAATGTCCTGCTCAATATTGCCAAAATGCATTAAAATTTAAATATAGAAATACTCCAAAAATATCTTATTTCAATTTAATGCTTTTGAAATAAAGATTTTTTTATAAGTACACTTAAATCTACTGTAGGTGGATAAAATATTTAATATTTATCATTCTTTCGTGGTTATACCATTTGAAATTTTCAGGAGCATTCAGTCTTACTTTTCATAAAAAATGGTGCAAATGTCATTTCAAATGACATAAAACCAACAAAAATACTGAATGTACATTTTAACAAATCTGATGCATGCTTTGAAAACTATTTTTGAAGATATTTCTGAATTGCTCATCTTGCCAACCCTTATTTGTCACTGACCCTACTATTGACCATGTTGTAACTAAAGCTGACCGTATACAACAGTTTTATTCTCTGTAGTATCCTAATGCTTGTGAAATGCATTTTTTGTGATACATGTCAGTGTTAATTTATCTGCGGCACAATGTACAGGTGTCTGTTTTTGCATGTTGTTACAGTGTGCTACCCTTTTTGCTGCTGTGTGTAAGAGTCCTTTGGGTGTCCTCTCTTGCGTTATGCAGCTAATGTGATTTGACTTTTGTTTTGGGAGTCACTTTCAGTGCTAAAAGCCCTCATAGGACTTAGGACCCATTTCATAGGACTTATTAGGAATAGTGTGAAAGCTGTCTTCTCTTTTGAAAATCTGTTGCTTTGCCCAGTCCCCTTAATCTTTTCCCACATGGTTGCATTTTCATCTAAAAATAGAGATGAGTGCAGTAATCTGAATCTTGCTCAAATAAGTGGAAAATCTGTGCATAAAAGTACAGGTCTGGTAGCCAGCGTCTTATCTTGTTGAGTGTTTATAAAGCATTCTTCATGTGTCTTCATATTCTTTTCCCCTCAGGTGGCTCCTCTCAGAATCCAGACGCTGACCGTGTGGACGAGCTCCCACGCCTCATCAGACCCTGCGACCTCCACCTCTACCTCTTCTCTAACGAGGATGAGGCACCTGAGGTGGAGGAGGGTGAGTATGACCTCCAACTTTGGTCTGATGATGAGAGTGATGACGAGGATGTGTCTGGTTTTCTCTTTGAAGACGGTGAGGCCTACCCGCTCTCGTCTGATGAAGAGGAGGAGGAGGACGACGGCGCCCTGGATGACTGGCTTCCGGACCCTGTCCAGGGAGGTTGAGGACTACGTCGGACCTGGCATCCAGCAGCCCCCACAGCGGCGCTTTTGGCAGCCCAGGCAACAAGTGTTTCCTCCTGTTCCTGCTGCTGCCCCTGTTCCTCTTCCAGCTGGTGACCCTGTTCCTACTGGTGCTCCCATCCTCCGTCCTGCTCCTGTTGGTATTCGGCTGCTGTTCCTCAGAGACTGATTGACAGGCACCTGCAGGTACCTGTTCAACATTAGCAGCCTGTGGAGCAGCATCAGGAGCTACTTGAAGATCAACTGAGAGGTCGTGGCAGCTTTTCCACGGCACCCTCAGTTTCTCACAAGAGAGGATGGGAGCACAACTTCATGGAGGGAAGTTGCTCTGGGGAGTAGGCTCCCTCAACTCCTGGCCTCAGCTCCTCCACAAAGAGGAGCAGAGAAAAGAACTGTGAGCAACTTAGTGCTGAGTCTTCTTATCACTTATTAATAATTCAGTGATTATCTTATTTATCCTTTTGTTCTTTTAATTGTTGTACTTTTTACTGAGCCACACAGAGGTAATGCAACAATAACATTAACAATTTTCTCCTGCAGTTATTTTAATTTAATGATTTGCTTCTCTGTTTTTTGATGTTGTGCTTTAATTATTTTTCTTACCAAGTAGATGGCTATATTTAATAGAGATATGGTAATAATTAATAACAGCATAGTATTTTAACAACTCCTCTGCATTTTTTTTATCTTTTGAAGTGAGTCACTTATTTAGCTCACTTAATATAATCTTTGAGTTTTTTACATACCACAGATAGCTCAACCAAACAGAGGTAAGGCAATAATTAGTAACAAAAAATCTATTTTCATCAATTATTTATTTTTTAAAGGTTGTTTATCTTACTCACTTTGTTTTACTTTTTTTTTTTGATTGAGGAAAATTTCTTTGTCAGACAGAGGTAAGGTAATAATTAACATTCACAAACGCACCCTGCAAGTCTTATCACTTACTTGAAAATTGATTTATCTTACTCACGTTTGTACTTTTCTTTTCTACATTTTCCTGCAGTACATCCAGCAGTTTTCCTGAGGAGAAAGAAGAATTTGTCCTCCTCACCAGATGAAAAGGATGACTGACCACAAGATGAGCTAAAGAGAGATGGCCACCTTTGTCTTAGGGTGCATTCACACCAAGATAGTCCGGGGGACTCGGTTCGATTTGGAATGCCAAAAAATTTCACACCTTCATTTGGTTCAGCTCACTTTCACACTGCACTTTTTAAAGCGGACCAAACTGCCTGGACAATGTCACGCAGTTACAACGGCTGCTCATTTAGGGGGCAGTATTGCCCACAACAACCACTGACCAGGAAGAAAAGAAGCATCAGGAAGAAAAAAACCCGGCTCATCGATTGGCCAGGACCGAATATGGAAATGCATCCCCTTCAGCCGGCTTGGTCCCCACAAAAACACCAAACGCCAAAATGCAGTGCGCTCTACGTCACTTCCTCTCATTGGTTCACTGCATCTCTTTGGTTTGCTGGATAGTCCATTTGCATTTCCCGCTGTAAGCGAACCGCACCAGGGTTCACTTGCAAGTGAACTGAGACCAGCGAACCGCACCAGGGTTCACTTGCAAGTGAACTGAGACCCCCAGTTTTCAAGCGGACCAGGGTTTGCTTGTTTGGTCTGCACCAGAGCTGGAATGAGTGTTCACACGACTCCAAACGAACCAAACTATCCGGGGAAACGGACCAGGGTTCGTTTAAAGCGGACCAAATAGTGCCAGTAAGTACAAACACTTTTCTGAAGACTAAAAGAACAGAAAATGTGACATTAAGTTATTATAAGCTGTTATAATTATACAGTTAACATAATTCAGTAGCCCACAGTATTAATAAATCTGTGACAATATAGATTAAAGTTGCTTTATTTAGAGATTACTGAGCCTGCAGGAGAAATGTAGTAGAATAGAGGAGGAGGTGCAGTATCTGAAAAGTTGATGAGTTGTTTTTGATTTCACAGGGCAGGACTCTTTACGGTGTCTTTGGCTTTCCTGCGTCATCTGAGAGTGGATGTGGACCAGCTGATTATCCAGGACAACCGAGCACCACAGCAGGTCACACAGTGAAACCCCTCTCAGCACCTGCTAGACCATGAACATTACCTGAAGAGCGGGTAAGTCATTAATTATCAGAATATGACAGCCTCCTGGATTGGTCCAGACTGAGTCTTCACACATAGCCTCTTGGTCACGACATGTATTATCACTTGACCTGATGCCTACTGGTACTGTTATTATCATTAGCCATATTTCTATTATCAATACTGCTATTATTGCTTCTATTATATTGTACATATATTACACAATGATAATATTTGATTTAACCCAAATTTTCTACACATTTATGGCACACAACTGATATTAAATCACACCACACTCTAAAAGATTTTCTTATTAAGGCCACATCTGAAGTTTCTTTGCCATTTTGATTTAGCAAAAGCAACCAGAGTAAATGACCAATGACAAAATGAAGATTAAATAATGATAATGAATGTTGAAGGGGCGTTGAGAGGGTAACATATTAACGGTTTCACATTTTTAAAACACCACTCTGGTAATATCTGTTCTAAAAACTTCTCAGTTTCAACTAATTTAATCATGAGTTGAATACACAAAGTAATTTAAAGGTATTTCTTTTTTATATATATTTTTAGTATGTTATTTCTGTGCATGTGTGCACGGGGTAGGTAATTTCAATGGTTATATCACAACACCACCATTTTGTATATTTTTACACATTGATAATACAGTTACCATTAGGAGAGTTACAAATTTCAAACACAAAAAGGTATGAAATGGAGATAAAACATTGAAAAGATAAGTGAGGTTTAACACTCCTGTTAAATCAAAACTTTGATAGCTGGCTTTTGAAACATGTTGTCGGATACTGGACATGATACTTCCCTGTCAGATGGGATAAAGTAAAGATTACAGCCCTAAGAAACTGTGACAAGGCATATATGTCAGGATATGGATCATTCCTGCAGTGGAGGAGGCTTAATCGTGACCTCACCCCTACTGTAATAAAATCACAAGGCTGCCTGTTGCAATACCGCTTACTGCCTGTAGAGAGCATTCACACACCACATTTTCTATGTACTGACGATCACCCAGTCTATAAACATGGCAAACAATATCAGCTACAGTGTTTACAGGGGGCTCTTTATTCCACTAAAGATCAGAGCAATCAGAATAAACAGCCCACATATAAACACATCAGTTAAAATTACAGTAACTGGCCAGTTTAAACCTTTCACCATCTATTAAACACCTGACACTCTCCTGTCTGCAGAAGTAATAAAACATCTTTATTTTGCATTGCATAACACAACCTGTCTTTCTCATTAGTGACTGCGTAGCATGCTCACAGGGAAATCTTCATTAATTTTATCATTTTAGTTGACTGCATGGCAAACATTTTTGTGAGAATGGTCAGTGTGATCCGTTTTTTTTAGTGTGGCCTTCATGACTTTTAACAATTTGATTTTAAAAACGTGAAGAAAAGCTGCAAGACCCTTGGCATATTCTGCACACCAGAGCTGTAACAATTAATTGATTAATTGTCAACTATTAAATTAATCGCCAGCTAATTTTATGATCCATTAATTGGCTTCAGTAATATTTTAAGAAAAAAAAAGTTTAAATTCTCTGATTCCAGCTCCTTAATTGTGAATATTTTCTGATTTCTATCTTTGGGTTGTGGACATTTCAGCATCGCCGCAGAATTCAGTTTATAACATAAGCATTTGTCCCTCCAATAAAAACCATTAAAAATAGCAGAAGACTTATATTTTGACAAAATTTAGGACATTTCTCCCATAAATTGATGCAGAACATGCAAAAACTGATGCATAAATATTCACCAGCATGCAGGGAATTAAGTGTTTAATGCTCAAAATGACCTCAAACCCCCTTTTTATATGTGTACCTGTATCATCTTAGGCTTTGGGAGATACAGTTTTCTGACATTTTGTAGACCAAACAACAAATC
Organism: Epinephelus moara; assembly: GCF_006386435.1. Lineage (NCBI taxonomy): Eukaryota > Metazoa > Chordata > Actinopteri > Perciformes > Serranidae > Epinephelus > Epinephelus moara. The sequence goes on along the minus strand of NC_065525.1, from coordinate 16,104,177 downwards.
AGTTAATTTAAAAACAAGTGAAGATAAATCGCAAAGAAAATAATCCTCAGTTGCAGCCCTACTGCACAGAGTAATTGAGGAAAAGGTAAACCACTCATTTAGAGTCCACAGCATTAGAACAATGCAATATTTACGTACAGGAACAACTCAGTGCGTTTCATCCATCTATTTTTTCCACATATGAGGGAAAAAATGTGTTAACACACAAAAAACTATGCGAACAATGCTCCTCTTTCAGTGACATACTACTACTACTACTGCACAGTGGATATGCATAGGAGTTTGACTTCTAGGGAAAATGACAGATCACCAGGGCAACCGGGCTATTTGAATTCAGATAACATGGTGTCCTAATTATTCAGACTCAATGACAGTTAGCTATCCAAATCCTTTGAGGTGTTAAACAAAGCTGACTCTACAAGTTTATAGTGTGTATGTGCATGTGATGTGATTGATCAATCAGCATCTCTCTACAAAGAGAGGCATGTCACAGCGTACAGGATGTGCAAAGATCTGTGTGCGGATTTTTGCATGTTGGCTCTTTAACAAATTAATACACGCTCCCAGTCGGTTCCAACAGCAATTCACACTTTACATGAAACTGAATCAGTGCAATCTGTCAGCGGTGCTGTGGTCCAATTAAGAGGGGGGCAAGAGAAGACACGCTGTTTACCTTTGGCCTCAGTGATTGAGCTTTTTCTCAGAGATCATAGAGGGACAGAGAAAGAGGTCAAAGAGATCCACAAAGATACTTAAAGTTATAGAATTTAAAAGGAGGAAATCTGGATTCAGAGGAGGCTTTCTCTCAAAGTTCATTCTCCCAAAGCAGAGATGCACAATATTTCTGGTCTGATAAACATGTGACATCCTTTGCGCAGCATGCAGCCAGGCAGGAATAACAATGGGAGCTGGAGCGGCACTAAGCTATTAATAGAGAGACTAGCTGAGGAAGAAATAAGGAGTTGGGTATCGCCTGCTCTGAGGACCGCCAGAGGGCACTGGGAGCCTGAAATGAAACATGATGAAGACCCCTCTCCCCCTCCTCTGCCAGTCTATACCAGACTGCCTAAAGCCACTGGGAGTCAAAGTTTGACGTATGGCTGAATGCTGTCTGAGAGCAGTATTGCAGAGATGATGCCTAGTTAGTGGTGCAAATAGGCAATTCTAGGCAATGTGCTTATTTCTTTTTCAGCAAGTGTTGACTTGTGTCTCTTTCGTCTCTCCCCTCCCCCCTTACCTTTTGGAAAAATGGACCTTTTCAGAGACCTTCAGAACCTTTTAAACCATTCAAAATCTTTGCAGACTCCATCAGGGCACAGTCTGTAGGACAACCTTTAAAAGGGCAAAACACCTGCAGGTGGGCTTCCATCATACACAGAATCATAGCCTGCTGTTATATCACTCTGTTCTTTTATTGCCAGTCCTAGTCTTTGTTAAGTTAAGAAAAAAATGCACCTAAAATTCAAATATTTTATTTGCAATTCAGACAATGCATGTCTAACAAGACAGCCAAGTAATCTGTTAAGACACTTAATGGTTTCATTGTTCATTTTACAAAACATAAGAGAAAATATTTGTGCACCGTAGCACTAAAGCAGATTTTATAAAATCTGTATGCCGAAGCCCGTATAAAACAGTGCTCGAATTTATAATTCATGAGAAAGACCTATTTGTGTGTTTTTAGCATACTCACACGGCTGTTCAGGTTCATAAATACTGACTGATTCAAGACCTTGAATAGTACATCTGAATTCCAATTCAAGGTGGAAATCCCTGCAGGCAGAAAAGAGACGAAAAACTGATTTTAAACCGTTTGAACCCTTTATATTGTTGTTAAAGAGGCCTAAAAGAAATTCTTAATGGGTTTGAATTTAAGCTCTTGGGAGATAAATACATTATTTTCACCTTTTGACTTTGCTGCACATTTTTGCACAAAGCAGAAGAAGCCACTCTTTTTTTTTTTTTTTTTTTTGTGCCGGGACTAAATACTCAGTTTAAGACAAATGTGCACCATCAAAAGGAGAGGATTTTTTTAGGGCACGAGGAAGAATCTCTCAGCTTTGGCAGGTTATTCAGAGAGGGCAGACCTTGGCATAGTAACAGTCTGACTGCTGGCAGAACAGTCCCTCTGATGTGTCATGTCTGATTCTTAATGAGTGCAGGTAAAATGTTTGCTGTGAGACAGGGGCAAGGGAGCTAATGAAATCCCTACCACCCTGCCTTCAGAAGCAATTACCTCAAAATAAACATTAACCACCGGATGACGTGTCAAATAATGTCTAACAGCTCAAACAGCAAATGCGACTTTGCAGTGAAAAATTCACAGAAATCCCATGAATATTTCTGTATTCAAAGGAGCATCCCAAAAACTTCAAGGGGACATTCCAGCATTGCCAAGCCAGCTTTTGTATGCTTATATTAGTCTCTCCTCTGTGAAACGAGGTTAAGTAATGAAGGCATTTTAGAAAAAAAAAAAAAAAGAAGAACCTTAGAATGCAGTGCAATCTCTTATCAGTGGTCTGCCTCCTAAAGAGCCAAGGTGTCCTTATTTCTATTTTATTTCCATTCAATAACAGACCCCATTTGATGGAGACAAAAACAACCAATTACTGTGCAAATAATGTCAGCTGTGGTGGCCGTCCCTTTGATGCCTGATTTGTCTTTGTGTTCGGGCCTCCGCGTTCCTTTGTCTCGCCTCCCGTTCCAGTCAGTGCCTGCCTGGCTTCCTGGCCCTGGCTGCTCCGGCTGTAGTCTCACCCCTGGCTTATTTACATTATATTACACCCTATTTGAATGAGGCCTGCTGAGAGACGAGTAGAGACGTAGACAGGCACCGGACACACACAGTGCAGACTACAACAGAGCAGGATCTCACAGGATCACTGTAGCTCTGTCACCATTGCATTCATGTATGATCACCATAGAAACCATTACTTGTGGTTATTGATAAAGCTGTGTATGTTGAAACACTGAGCTTTGGGAAATGCAAATACATCACCGATGCAGAAGGAAAAACACGTGCATTAAAAATATGAAGTTGAATGTAGGATCCTACACAATAAGAAGGGACTGTGAAAACAAACCTGAATGCTGCAGGGCCAGATGTGGTGGTCATGTCAAAATGCCTAAAGCAGCTTTAATCAATATTTTTATAATAACATTAGATTAAATGACTATGTGACAGTTGCTTGTAGTGGCAAACCCACTGAGAATTATCACCCATCTCTGCAGTTCTCATTGTTTTTTTGTTTTGGGGCCTGCAGCTTTAATGTTCTGGTTCACTCTCACCGCTCTCATCAACCTTGTTTCCAACCACAGGAAATAAAGGTCTAAAATCCCACTTTGCCCTGCCTGCCCAGTACCAAACAGCAACAAGAAAGTTAGTGACTATCTAGCAAACACAGTGGAATATGTAGCACCTAAAGAGACAGATTTTTCTCCGTAGAGTTGGTAGAGAGCAAGGAGGTTATCTCCAAGCCTAAAAAGTGAAGCCAGTGCAGAAGTGCCCTAAACCTGCATTCTGTCTAATGTCCAGCAGGAGGCAAATCCACTGGTTGTAAAAGAAGGCTGATGGTGTGGAAGTGTGCTTCTCACTTTAATTAATACCTTAGTAAACATTATCCTAATTCGTGACTGGTCACACTTGCTAGTTTATAGTCTTCTTCGACACAGTATGATGTTCATTTTGGAAATTATGGTCAAATTTAAAACCGTAATTAAAAACAGACAATAAAGCAGGGTTTGACCAAAATGCCAAACTTGAGGCTTTAAAATGCTGGTCCACAAACCAATTGGTGGATAGACTACTACCAGGGACCCAGGGACCTAAAGCCCAGTTCAGACCAAAGATTTGTGACTAGATGAGTTGAAAAATGCAGCTACTTGCAATGTGCCATTCTGCGACGTTCTTAAAACCTGCCGGTTCACACCAATGCAACTAGAAGAGATGGTGAATCATTTCAATGCAACAACTCTCTGTACCTCCGCTTTGTTTGCAGCTTTCCAGGCTTATTTTGAAGCTGAATATAATATGTAGCTTCTTAAAATATGAATGAGCATGGTGATAGTGAGATACTGGCTACAGTTGCATTTGTAGTTGCTCCTGTTGTAATGAAACGGCGAAAAACATAAAATGAGCGCCAGATGGACTGTATTCATAATAAATAGGCCACAATGATATAAGTAACCAGCGCCAATTAATCAGCAAATGAGTGTTTGTGTGTGAGGGGGAATAAGCACATACAGTGAGCAACCCACCGTCCGACACAGGCACATGTGAGGACAGAAACAGAGGGCTCGACAGGGACGGAGCACCTGCCACAGCAAGCGAACACACCATCAGCGGTCATTTTGACTTCACCAGTGGACTTCACTACAAGCAGGTGATGAGCTTTACGTTCTAAAACCAGCCACCAGGGATTTGACCAGCTCAGTTGCAGGTGACACCACCAGCTGGCTTGAGTCGACCAGTTCACACTGCTGCAACTTTTCTTTACAGTGTTTTAAAACAGTGGTTTGGTCTTGTTGTGAATTTTGGTCTGAACTGGGCTTAAAGTTTTGGGGGCCCCCTGGCCTTGACCTTGACAAAATGTCAAATTTGAAATTTACACCTACTGACTATGAAAAGACTCAAAATGACCACAAAGAGACACAGAATGTCAAAAAAGCCCCCCAGAGACACAAAATGATCACAAAGAGACAAAACCCCACAAAAAGATGCATAACCACTAAAAAGAGTCACAAAACCACCACAAAGTCTGTGCCTTGCCGCCTGTGTAGGAGAGGTGGTGGGGCCCTTTGCATATTTGTGCCCGGGTACCCATTGCCTCATAATCCGTCCATGAGCGTGGTGGCTACATCCACTTCTTTTATACAGTCTATGGTAGAGATCAAAAGCAGAGCTGAAATTATCTTTGACTTTCATTTGGAAAATTGCCAGAAACATGTCTCGTAAATGAATTCTAATGTTGCTCTGTATCTGCTGGGTGTGTAAATATGCAATTGTTTGCTTCCCCCAAGTTCCCCATATCAACTTAATGGGTGATAATATGTCAGTGTTGTGTGTTTACAGCTTGTTTCTGCCACCCCAGGAGGCCAAAAAGCAGTTTAAGGTGCAGGTTTAATGAAGAGTTAGAGCTCCTGCAGTGTTGTGGTAGAGGATAAATCTACATCTATCTGATGATCAAAAACTAAAGAAAAAAATGTTAGCCAGTCACAATTATGGGAGCAAGGATAAGGAAAGAACTAAACACTCAAGTGTGCCTCTCTGCTTTACTAGAGGTAATTATTCCAATGGCCAAATTGTTAATTAGTTTGAGTAATTGCTTAAGGTGTGTGTTGGGAGCTGGGGGGGTTGATTGTATTATTGTCTGGCAAGAGACCAGAAAGAGAGAGAAGCACTGAAAAAAGAGCCGGTCACTGTGAGTTGGTTGTTCAGGTTCACTAGCCAGCCACCCTTAAGCCATCAAAGCAATGCAAAGCAATTAAGATAATGATTTGAATGGCAAAAACACAAAGCTACCTGTCTGGCATACAGTACAAATAACGCCACATTTGCCTATCAGGCCTTATGCCAAACACAAGCAGAGGGAAACAAAGAACAGAAGATCAGAGTTGCTCTGGGAAAATAAATTAATTAAAAAATAAAAAAGGATAGACAAGGTTCCGGTGAAACTCATTTATGCAAACTCTTATTCATAGGTATTCACTGCTACACTCGTACACCCACTATCACCCACACATTGTCCTCATAATGGCAAAATAGTGGAGAGCCATTGAAGGCGTACACACTGAATCTAAGGAAAAAAAATTCACGATCTATTAGCATATCAGAGTCAAGTCTTTACGGATGTGGAATTAAAAAAAAAAGTAAAATGGAGAGAAGGGAGATACACAACGAAATTCACACTGACTGAAGGACATACACACTCCATCTAGTCTGTGCATAAACACCAGACTGAATTGTGAGTGATTCCACCAATGAGTTTTGATGGGACCATTCTCTCCCCTTCATTATCCAATAAGGCCCGGGATTTCTGGCTGAACACAGGTCATCGTCCTGTATCAGAAAATTACCATTTCAATTATCGTGTTAGCGGAGGCACCTGATGGCTGCGGTACACATCCATCAGATGCCTTTCTTCTCAGCCCCACATTTATATACAATGAGCTGAGGATCATGGGAAGGGATCGGGGCAGAAATGACATGGATAATGAATTACCATTACCTGAAGGCAATAAACAGAGAGCCCTTTCTGCTCTGCTTCAAGACCTGGACCAACAAATGTAATGTTCGGGCCTGAAATCAGAAATATATGTACTCAATAAACAGCAGTGTGAATAAATGTATACATATATGATTATATATGCTACTGAGGGTATGGATGATACTTAGATGAGATCACATGGGATGGCTCTGGGAAGCATCGTCTTCATTATATCAACAAAAACAAATGTGGAATAGTTGGTACAATAAAAAAAAAAAATTTGACCCCCATCTATTGACAGCTATGAGAAACTCCTGCTGTGAGTGACATGAAAGAGTGTAAGAGCCCCGAAGCCATGGGGTTTCCCTGCAAGATTAGCAGGGGGTCTTGTTGTGAGCAGTACACATGCAGGTAGCTGGACAGTCATTAAACATCTAAACAAGAGTGTGGTTTATAATGTACATGAATAAAAAATACACAGTACTGTAGAGCCACAGGGCTGTTATACAGATGGAAAACAAACAGTGGGAGCAAAAGAGGCAGAGATGAGACTAAAGTCTGACTTTTTGAAGCTGCTGTAGTAAATATTTGTACATCAATGATGGATCAGACGACACAATATGTGTGAGCAGTCACAATTTAGCTTCTTGTTTTGTTGTACGGACAGCAGTTTAACTACACGATCTTTACTTCATAAAAAAGATCGATACATGTTCAGCTAATCAGCGGGAGTTCGTAGCTCATAATCCCGCAAGAGTCCTGTGATCGGGGTCGTAATTCGGCACTTGTTCCGTCTGAGCGTAATGATCAGTTCCGCCTGAGCGTAATGAGATTTGGTATGCGAGTGGTGGCACGGCCGTCAAGTGATCACGCTACACCAATAAGGTACCCGCATTCTGTGTCGCCATGGTTTCATTCAGCAGAGCAAAACAGACCCGGAAGTCCTCAAAAGTGAGCAGAAATGAGTTGAAACAGCGCTATTCACATCGCTGTGTCCATGAAACACGATGAGACAAATAGACAATAAGGTGAACTAAGCAAAAATGTCTTAAAACACATTTGATTCAATACCTGGGCATAACCGACGTATTATTACATAGACAACATAACTGAGAATGGCCATGTATTTTTTTTTTTTTGTGCACTGTTATCTCGTGATAACGACTTATTTCATTATCTCAATATAACAAAGATTGTTTTCTCGTGATAAATTAATGATCTCGTTATCTCGTTATAACAAAGATTGTTTTCCCGTGATAATTGTCAAGTCTGATGATTGCACACTGGTTAATGTGATCGCCCTCGCGAGCTGCTCTCTCCCTGCCTGCAGGGCTGTCCCTTGTAAGGGCCGTAGTGTTGTGTATTGTCTCCGTAGCTGTCGCGGTAAGTGTGGTGTCGGAGTGTTGCCCAGTGTCCAGCCTTTGTAAAGTGTACAGCGGCTTCTCCAGCTAGTTAGGTGAGTGTTCAGCTGGGTTGTCCAACCTTTCCATCGGACACTCATTTATTATTTTGCCTTTTTTATTTTCGGAGTAATTCTGGGCGGAGATAAACTTCTCTGACGGGGGTAGGCATTTCAGGGCTTCGGTCGCTGAAGTTCAGCCTTTAAAGTCGCCTCGAGCCCGGCACGCTCCAGAAGATAGGTAGGTAAAGTTTTTGCTAGGTAGGTACTGGGGAAGTTTGTTGTTTAAAGGTTTGGCTCTGTATTTTAACTGTGTGGCATCCGGCATTGGGCTTACTGTGTTGCTGGTAGACGTGAGCGAGTGCTTTAATTAAGCAATATCACACGAGAGGGAGTGATGTTGTACTGTGATATCGTCACGGCTATGATTCGGTCATAGGCACGAGGCCGCAGGCCTTTTATACAACAGTTCAACAGTTAAATAAGCAAGGCTGATTAAGAAATGTTGAAAAATGAGGACAAAATAGATAATTTAAGCATTTTATTTGTCTTCCGCCAACAAAAATAGTTCCCTCAGGACGCTGTCACCGTTGCTATGTAACGCAGACATGGTGCGCCAGGCACTTACTCTTTATACACATTTATCTGCACATTTCTATTAATTGTGCAGCCGGTGAAATAAGTCTCTGGTGACTGCATGGTGGACTGTCGCATCACAGGCACAGCCGACTCTGCCTTC
>NC_065525.1:16090204-16095316 GCF_006386435.1 Epinephelus moara | reverse complement strand
CATGGCTTTCTCAGCCCAAACAGCACCGCCACCTTCAACCAAACCCAGGCTCCGTACATGCAAGCTCCAGGTAGAAGCAATGCTGATACTACCTTTCCTAGCACATTCACCATACTCTGTTTCACACACAACATAGCATATAAGCTAAAGTTAAAGGAGATAAATAAACTAACAGGATCAGCAAACACACTCACCTTGCAGCATGGTCTCAAACTAAAGGGATTCAAATAGGCCACTCCCACACTTAAATAACCTTCCTCTTTCTGGATTTTCTCCTGAGAGGAAGTGGATCTCTCCACCTGATCTCAAGGAGTTATGTACCCTGCTTAGTAGTTCCCCCTGCTGGCCCCCAACTGACATTATTTCTTCTCTTGTAGATAAACCGGCTGGCTCTGGCTGCTTCATCTGACAGTTCCCTCACTGTCGTCCTCAAACTCTGTTCCCCCAGGAGTGAGACAGCTGATCTTGCTATGAATCCCCTACACCCCACTTCCACTGGACAAATCCTAGTCTTCCATCCTCGCTGCTCAGCTTCTGCTCCTAAGTCTGCATATGTCTGAATATTATGGTGTGTCTGTTGTGAGTTCCCTGTTGAAGGCAGAGCCTAAAGCGGTGGTCTTAAATGGCTTAATTGATAAAGGGGTTCTGAGCTTACCGGCGTCACCGAAGTCTCCTAGTGTGGAGGACGGGGCAGCGGTTGATCGCTCTGAATCTCCGGTGAGGAAGGAAGCCGAGCATCAGCCTGTCGGCACCACGCCTGCTGTGCGGGGTGGTGGAGTGGAGGAAAAGCCGCTCACACTGCCGCAGTTCATGCCTTACTCTGCAGAGTCATCTCCTGGCTCCAGGGTAGATGCCCGATTAAAGGTCCGCCTAGCTCATCTTCAGATGGAGAAAGACGAACGTGAGCGTGAGTTCCAACTTCGGAGGGAGTTGGAGCTCAAAAAGCTGGAGGCAGAGACAGCCATCAAAATGAGATCCAGGCCGGCTCAGTTCGTGCTGCAATTGGCACACAGTCAACGTCAGGGTCATCTGCGTTTGACGTGAGTAAAAACATGTTTTTTGTTCCCTGTGTTCCGCGAGGCAGAGGTTGAGTCATATTTTAGTGCATTTAAACGTATTACCGTGGCTTTGCATTGGCCAAGACATGTGTGGGCAATTCTTTTGCAATGCAAGTTAGCAGGTAAGGCTCAGGAGACTTGTGCTTCTCTGTCGGTGGAGGACAGCTTAAATTATGACAAGGTTAAAGGTGCCATTTTGTGTGTGTATGAGTTGGTCCCCGAGGCATATCGGCAGCGTTTCCGTGGCCTCAGAAAAATGTCAGATCAGACATATGCTTATTTTGCCAGAGAGAAAGGCGTTTTATTTGACAGATGGTGTGCAGCATGCAGGGCTGAAGATCGGTCCTCACTACGTGAGCTGATGTTGTTGGAGGAGTTTAAAAACTGCTTGTCTGAGCGCATTGTCATTTATTTAAATGAACAGAAGGTAAGCAATCGGCAACAGGCCGCTGCTTTAGCAGATGAGTATGCGCTCACCCATAAGGCAACGTTTAGGCGCGATTTCCCTGCTCGCAGTTTAAAAACTGATGAAATGCCTGTCACAAGTGCTCCTCTTGTGCCATCTCCTGGTAAGAATGAAAAGCTGTGTTTTTTCTGTTGTAAGCCTGGTCATCTTGTTGCCAAATGTGTAGCCTTGAAGAAAAACAACAGGGGGCGGGTCTTAAACAGCCTAAGGGTGTGGGTTTGATTAAGACTGTGGCTCCCAGCAGTCCGTTCCCAGCTCCAAGAGAGCCAGATGAATGTTTCAAGCCTTTCATTTTTAACGGCTTTGTGTCTCTCTCAGGGAAAGCTGAGGATCAACGTCCGGTCACTGTGTTGCGAGATACAGCATGCTCTCAATCTCTCATCCTCTCCAGTGTCCTGGCATTCAATAAGGAGTCTGCCTGCCAGGCAAGCGCAGTGGTGAGAGGTATTGAAATGGGTTTCATGCCAGCACCTCTTCACAATGTTCATGTGCGATCAAAGCTGGTAACTGGTTTCTTCCCAGTAGCTGTCCGTGCATGTTTTCCCATCGACGGTGTCGACTTCATCATGGGTAACGACATCGCTGGTGGTAAGGTGTATCCTGTTGCTGAGGTTGTAGATGTCCCTGTTTCAGGGCCTGACCATGCTAACCTTGCCAAATCTCATCCAAACGTGTTTACTGCTTGTGTACTGACCCGAGCTCAGGCCTGTAAGCAGGCCGAGGATGTCACTTTGTCTGACTCTTTGTTCTTCTCTGTGCTGGCTGATGACAGGTTACCCCCTGGTGGTGGTTCAGTGAGCTGCGCTGTGAAGGAGCCTGAGGCTGTGCCAGAGTCTGGTGCTGCTCCTGCAGTGTCATTGTCGTTAACCCGTGAGTCACTAATCAGCGGCCAAAAAGTTGACCAGTCCTTAGCAAATTGTTTTGCTGCTGCTACTAATGTTAGTAAGTGTACTGACAAGCAGTCATTTTTTGTGGATGATGGTGTGTTGATGCGTAGGTGGGTGTCACAGCCAGGTGATGCAGTGGAGGATTGGGGTACTGTTTACCAGATAGTGATGCCTGCAGGATGCCGTCAGCATGTGCTAGAGTTAGCGCATGAGCACTTGTGGTCTGGTCACTTGGGTGTCACCAAGACATATAATCGTGTTCTAAGACATTTCTTCTGGCCAGGGATGAAAGCTGATGTTGGGCGCTTCTGTAAAACCTGCCCTACCTGCCAGGTTGTGGGGAACACGTGACCAAGTAATGGGTGAAAAATTGTGACTGTGTATATAATGAGGTAAAACGTTAGTAAAAATAAGACAGTAGTATTTTTGTATAGGTGGAATCAAACTATACGTTTGTATTTAAGGGGGGGAGTGTTACGGCCGCTGGCCTGTGTGTTGTATTTCTTTGTGTCCCCTTCCTTTTTTTTTTCCAGGTCCCGCCTCTCCCTCATTATTGGTGGATCAGCACACCAGAAGCCACTTGAAATGGGGGAACCATAAAAAGCGGAAGGACTGGCTGCGAGTTGGTTGTTCAGTGGACATGATACTGGGAAGGATTGGGATGAGGGGATACCTTTCGTTCTCTTTGCTATTCGCGATGCTAGGCAGGAGACCCTGGGATTTAGTCCAGCTGAGCTTGTCTTTGGTCACGACGTGCGTGGTCCATTGAAAGTGTTGAAGGAGCAACTGGTGTCATCTTCATCTCCCAAAACGAATGTGCTGGATTTTCTTTCTCGGTGAAGGGAGAGTTTACGGTGTGCAACAGAGCTGGCGAAGGAAGCTCTTTCTTCATCCCAGTGTAACATGAAGAGACAGTTTGACAGGAAGGCAGTGGACAGGCAGTTTCAGCCTGGTGACAAGGTGTTGATTTTACTGCCTATACCTGGCTCTGCTCTTCATGCTCGATTCTCAGGTCCCTATGTTGTGGAAAACAAAGTGTCTGCCACAAATTATGTCATTCATACACCTGACTGCAGGAGGAAAACACGGTTGTGCCACATTAACATGCTCAAACCTTATCATTCCAGAGAGGCCATCCAGGAGAAGCAGGACAGTGTGACAGAGGCCGCTGTTCCCGGTGTGGTGACTGCCTCCTTAGTGTGTGTGAAATCCATTTCTGATGATGGTTTAGCAGTGCCCTCTGATGGTTAGCGGTGTGGTAGGTTATCTAACACTGAGTTTCTGTCCAGTGTAGATGCACATCTGTCGTACCTGCCTGAAGGTCAGCGGGATGACATACTCAGTTTGTTTCAGTCCTACCCCACTCTGTTTAGGGATGTGCCTTCCTGTACTAATGTATTAAAGCATGACATTGATGTTGGTACCGCTACTCCGATTAAACAACATGCCTACCGTTGTCCTGTAGAGAAGAGGGAGCAGATGAAGAAGGAGGTGAGCTACTTGGTAGAAAATGGTTTAGCCAAACCTAGTTGCAGCCCCTGGAGTTCTCCATGTTTGTTGGCCCCCAAGTCTGACGGCACTCCTCAGTTCTGTACTGACTTTCGAAAAGTCAACACAGTAACCGTGCCTGACTCATTCCCATTGCCTTGCATGGAGGACTGTATTGACAGCATTGGACCTGCAGTTTTCATCACCAAGTTAGACCTACTTAAAGGGTACTGGCAAGTTCCTTTAACCTCCAGAGCCTCTGACATCTCCGCATTTGTTACCCCTGATCACTTTATGCAGTATACTGTTATGGCCTTTGGCATGAGAAACGCCCCCGCTACTTTTCAGCGCCTGATGCACCTTGTATTAGGGGATGTACCAAACTGTAATGTGTATCTGGATGATGTGGTAGTGTTCTCAAGTGACTGGGAAAGCCACATGTCCAGTCTTAGGGAAGTGTTTTGGTGGCTTGCTAATGCGTCGCTAACCCTTAACCTTGTTAAATGTGAGTTTGGTAAGGCACCTACTTGGGCAGGTTGGTCATGGGCAGGTCCGCCCAGTGGACGCAAAAGTTGCGGCAGTGTTGTCCTACTCAGTTCCGACCACCAGGCGTGAACTGCGACGTTTTCTGACCATGGCAGGTTACTACCGTTGTTTCTGCAGGAATTTTTCTGTGGTGGTTGCTCCCCTGACCAGGTTGTGCAGTCCTGCGGCTCCATTTGTGTGGGATGATGAATGTCGGCATGCTTTTGAGGCTGCCAAGTCTCTCCTTTGTGGTGCTCCTGTGTTGGCTGCCCCTAACTTTTCCCTGCCTTTCCAGCTAGAGGTGGATGCCAGTGGGGCGGGGGGGGTCTGCGTTGGGCGGCGGGTGGGTGGGCCTTCCTGCCCCGCCCATCTGGGGTGTGTTTCTGGCTCTCTGGGGGTGCTGGCCATTGCCGCCCCGGGTCCTAGGGCCTGCGTGGTGTCCTGCGGCCGATGCGGCTCCCTGGGCGTGGGGTCTGGGCGCTCCTGTGGCCTTGGGGTGCATCGCCGCCCGCCTTCTCCCGCAGGGCTGGGACATTGGCCCTGGTCCCTGGTGATGGTTTTCATAAACACATTGGGAGGGTTCAAATACATGCATGCATGTTCGATACTTCAGCCCCGTGACGCATCGCAAAGAACCGATGGGATCACTCAAAAGGGGCTCAGTTGCTTCTCAAACCTACCACACTGC
>NC_065525.1:15731803-15775711 GCF_006386435.1 Epinephelus moara | reverse complement strand
GGGCTTCAGGACACTTGGATCACTACGGACGAGCAGTATGGAGATATTTTGTGGTTTCAATTATGTGTTTTTGGACGTTTTAATCTGGGGCGCCCAGCCTGCATTAGGTGGAGTTGTGCTGCTACCCCCTCTCCCCTTGGATCTCTGCAAGTGTTGTGAGGACTCTAAAACTTCACCTGAGCCTCCCTCGGCATGGGGGTTAGTAGATAATGGCTGAATTTTTATTTTTGGGTGCATTATGCCTTTAAGGCCTTTACATGCCGGGGACGTGACGAATAATTAAAATAAAGATGCAAAATACTCACCTGCAAATATTGTGCATTAAAACTATTTATACCGGCAGTGATTAGACTTTGCGACAGTTGCTACACTTGTTCAGTATCAGGCTGGAACAGATTGGCACAAGCTCATTATTCAGAAAAAATGATGATGACATTGCCCTCCTCCTCCTCACTTGACAAAAAGAAGAGGCAGGTTATGACCCATTTTACAAAAATTCTATTTTTAATGTATTGGAAATGGTCCCATGTGTTTCTTTGGCTTGAAAAAAAATTGCAATTAACTACTAAACTCAGGACCCACTTGATTAATCATGAGGGATCCAGCTAAAAACAGGTCATGGATGGTCGCCATTTTGAAAGTCCAAGATGGCCACCACAGAGGCTTCGAAAAAAAGGGGAAACATTGGTTTTGGGGTTTGTCACACTCTAAACTTTATACATCGTTTATAAACTCCCCAAAGATTTTGAACGAAGGTTGAAATCAGGACATAGTGAACCTGACTGAGAGTTTAGGACATATTTTAGGATGTCTGTGGGACAGATTGAGGTCCATTATTCATTTGTAGGCAAGAGTAAGGCTATATTTAGGTTACACAAAACCCTCCTTCAAATTATACCATTATCTTGGGCTTGTCAGGCTTTCAGACCTGTATATAATTTACCATGATGTGGATACATTGTAAACTTGGTATGTTAATGTTGGTCCAGTAGGTGTTAGGTGGTAGTCCAGTAGTAGAAAAGCTATTGACTATAGGCTGCAGCAGTTAACCAGGAGTCTGTCTACTACACAAGTGATCAACAAGTCAGCCATTGCCGTGACATTGTGACGTGACGTCTGCTTCGCACAATGTGACTAGTTGATGCCTTAACACGAGGTGAGAGAGCTCAGAATGTTCGACCTTGTTATGAAAAAAAATAACTTATTCATATTCTGTGTCAAAGTACTCGACAAAAAATCGGAAAAAATAAACTGATGTGCGAATGAATCACATGAAAAAACACCCCCAGTGTGTAAAGGTCTTTGCACTTTGGCTCTTGGTGTTGCAAAAAAAGACACTACCATCCAAACTTTTGATACTTGAAACTTTTAATACGCCAGTGTAGCTCTTACGTAAGCATAATTCACCTTTCTCATTCTGAACTGTGAAATCCAAAGCTCGACAGGCATGTTGTGCAGCGTTGCCAGATTTGGCTACTTTTTATTTAATTAGGCGACTAAATATTACAGGTAGTGGCCATCAAAACCAAATGTCATTTCAGTTTATTGCAACCAGGTTGAAACTTGTTTTCTTATTCAGTTATTACTCCTCATAGCTCTGTGATCAAAGACTTGTCAAAGCTACATATATTATTGATGATTTTTAATATTTAATGTTACATTATCCAAAAGACTCTGTAAAAAAAAGTGTCATCATTGTTACTGAGTAACTGTCAACAACAAAAAATCCTAATGAAAATTTAACATTGGACTACTTCTATGATGATTGGGCTACTTTTTGTGAGTCAAATCAGGAGACACTGCCGTATGTCTAGTCGCAGTTACTGAGCTGTGATTGGAGGTCAGTTGTAGCCCAGCAACACACACGTTTGAGCAGCAGAATTCATTATACTTATACGGTGTGTTGTAGATGTAATGCACACAAGCATAGTGTCTCAGGAAATTGAATAATAGGAAAAAAGATCTTTTCTCTACCACCATTCGCATGAAGGGGAAACTACTCTGCTGTAGTGTGTCTTTAATCAGCAGCATGTGTTCTGTTTTCTGTGTAGCCTTAATTAATCGTAAAGCTGCATCCTGCAGTTGTTTTTAGGAATTCTGTCTTGTATCCCTTGACTAATTGTGAGGAGTGTCATGTAATCATAAAACGATAACAAAACTGGGCTGTGAACACCTGAGACGCGGCTGGCTCGCGGGCAGGTTCGTGGAGTGAGAAACTTGCATGGTTTGATGATTTGTTATAAATATTCAAGTCTTACACAAAACAGGGTCCTAAAAAATTAATGGATCATCTGGTTTGTTCCCGTATCTAACACCTGTCGGTGGAAATTTTTGCCTGAGCTTCTAAGAAACATGCTTTTGTGTCTGTGTGTGATCTGGTGTTTTGTTCCTTTATCGCCTGGTACCGGTGGCTCTTCTTTGTGTTGGGAGCCTTGGGCTGAGGGGTGGTAACAGTGGAGCAGGTTGAAATAGTTTAAGAGACGAGAAAAAGAAATCCATTCGTAGGACAGGTTTGGAAACTCAGCCTTGCTTTTATAATTCCTCCTTTGTCTCCACATGCTGTATTCCTCTCCAGTGTGAGCAGCTCTTCTCCAGCTTTGCCTCTCTCTATCCCTTGTCTGTTAATTAGCGAAAGCCACCCCCCCGAGACCACAACCATGCGATTTATGTGTGTACAGTGTTTTTCCTTTTCGTTTTGCAAGAGCCTCCTCTTCCCCAGCTAAGTATGTCACGCTGCATCGAGGTTCGCCTCCTGGTGTTTCATTGAAACCGCTTGGCTCCACCTGCTGCAGTCAGATAAATGAAAAAGGATGCATCGTCCCAGCAGCAGCAGACCTTTCTAAGCATGCCATGTAGACTGGTCTTCTGTGCATTCGGCGGGACTGCAGGAGACGTGTGCAGCTGTTCTGCATGATGCCAGCAGCGCCGAACATGCTTTACCCTAAAGCAGACTTAATAGAGCAGTGTGAGAGCTCCTCTATTGGTCTCAATGATAAGCCATCCCATGAACATTTGACCTTGTAATTGAATATGTAAAGACAGCGGAATAATTCATGCATTTTTTTTTCCACCCTCAAAACGCTCAGCATGAATGGGATGTAAAAGGATTTTCTTACTGCTGGTGGGTCAATATGTGGGCAGGGGAGGATGAAGAATTTCCATTGGGTCCTTGGGTTTACTTCTCTGTAATGTTGTAGCTGCTGATTGGTGTGTTTGTGTGTTTTTCTTTTCTTACTACCCACCCACACTGAAAAAAACAAACTGATAGGAGGAGGTAGTTGCTCCCAAAGAGCAGCTACAATTGACACTTAAGTCCAAACTGGGTAACACAAACTCTCAGCTTTACAACAACAGGTATTGTCCGATTGTGTGTGTGTGTGTGTGTGTGTGTGTGTGTGTGTGTGTGGGTTGTGTGTGCGTGTGCGTGTATGTATGTATTCACAAAAATTGAAACCTGTAGCTCCACGCCATCTTCTGTGCGCCATCTTTGAGTATGGCGTGACTGACCACGTTGGTGTCGAGTCCATCCTTCCACCTCACCGCCCCACCCCCACCCCCACCCCGAGGACATCCTGGCTTGGCTGTCATTGCATTGCCTGTGTCAGTCCTTGTCTGTGTGACATCAGTGTCATCTCCCGGGCCATCTGGCGTCTTACTCCCACTCTGTGCTTCCTCCTTCCCTCCAGGCATGGGCAAGAAAGACGATCCCAAGCTAATGCAAGAGTGGTTCAAGCTGGTGCAGGAGAAAAATGCCCTGGTCCGCTATGAGTCAGAGCTCATGATATTGTAAGTACATTACTAAACTGTTGAGATGGATTAGCTAATCGGTGGATTGATTCATCAAAGGGGCTTTTCATCTCCAGGAAGCATAGATAAGCTGTGATATATTGGTTGCTATGTCAGCTCTTGTAGTAACCAAGCATCTAGTCTGAAATGCCTTCCTTATATATTTATCAGGGTTCCCAAGGTCATGGAATTTCTGGAAAAGTTATGATATTAGAAAAACGTTTTCCAGGCCTGAAAATGGTTTGGCATTAACAGAATGTTTTGAAACCAGGAAAAATTTACAACACATGCAATAATACAGTATCCAAAGTCTAAGACAACATCTAGTTACACTACTGATGGATAGCTAATGTTGAGTGGGAGGCTGCTGCAGTACAGTCATACAGTACAGCAGCATCAGACTGTCTGACCCTAGCTAAACCCCAGCCTGATAAAGTGTTGGCTATTAACAGGTTGCTTATTTACAGACAACACTTAGCATAATGATACCTGGTGATTCAATCAAATCAAAATGAATTACCAGATATTGTGATCGTAATATCTGGCCGCTGTGTTGGGTCATTTATCCACTTGGATGGGAGAAGCCAGAGGGAACAACTTTAATTTGGTGAAGTATTGTGAGCACTCAGGTTCAGGCAAGGTTGCAAAACAATTATTAGATATGTCTATAAAACAGGTGTTTGTTTAAAAATGATTGCATACAAACTTCTACTACTCAAAATTATAATCCTCGCGTGCCAAATTAAATTGACATTTATATGATTTTGGTTTTTACTACTTGAATAAGGGGGTAGGTGAGAATATGAATATATAGTCACTAGGGTGGGCGATATGGCCTCACAATAATATCACGATATTTGAGAGTAATATGACAAATTAGTAATTAAAGAAAATATGGCAACAAAATAAGTGATAAAGTTTTACTTGTCAACCCAACAGTTTGCCTTCAGATATTCAATAAAAACTAAGCAAAAATGATCTCTCATTTCTTTAGTTTGTGAACAACAACAGCAACTCAGAGTGAGACTCAAATTCTGTATACAGTATTAATAGTTCAACAAAATTAAATCTACGTCAAATTACACAATACAAAAAAATGTACCCTGGGATCGACATATATATTAATCCACAGGCGATTTTCTTCTCTTTTAGGAAAATCCTAAATGATCGAGTTGGTTTTTTTTTTCCACCTGGACCTTTATGCTAATGCCATTTCTCCTCTAATCATCACGATGTAACCTGTGACAGGCTGTTATGCCACTATAACTGTTGCACATTCACATATATGTCGTTTTTTGTGGAGTCGGGAGCATCACGTAGGTTTACATTACCAAAGGTTTATGACAAAATCACTCGACGACACCAACTCTTGTGTGTGCATGGCAAGAGAGGAGAGGGACAGATGCTGTGCTGCTGCCAGAGGAGCCGCTGAATGAGTTCCCTCTGAGCAGTAACTCCCTAAAGGAGTCTGAGAAGTCCGGGGCTATTTATAAAACATTCAGGACGCCACAGTTTATTCCACACTACTGAAGCTGCTCGTCTTTTTGGAACCACTGCGGAGTAGCTAATAATTCCGCTTTCAGTCATGCTTGTTGTTGCCGTGGATAACAGTATGACGTCAATATGTCAGCAAGCCAAAATATCACAAGTATCATGATACAAATTTTTCATGTCATATTAAAAATTATACCAGTATTATCGTGAACAAGATGACATGGCATAGCCCTAATAGTCACATAGGTACACATGTATGTGTCAAATAATACTTTCAGAATTTTTATTTGGTTTATAACAATACAATGGCTGTAAACGGTAAACAAGACCAGCATCTAATGTCACACTAAACTGGACTTTGTAAACACAGATTAACACTCATCACCTTCAGATGCAATTCGTCAGGCTCAGCTCTGGTTTGAGCCTAGTCCTAAGATTGTCTTGATAATATACATACAGCAAGCTGTTTTAACATTATTCTCAAAGTACAGCTGGGGCTGATGGGAATTTGGAGGTTAATTTAAGAGCTAACCTTCCATCAGCTCAAGTCTGTCAAGCGGAAAATTTAACCTGGGAGTGGCGCTGCAGGGACATGGCGAGGGATTATCAAAGTTATGAGGATTGATTCCTGGGAGCATGATTGTCTGCAATAGTTGTTGAGATATTTAATCCTGAACCAAACAAAGCAATGAAGCGACCAATAAAGGATATTGTCATCCCTACAAATGTAATGCAAACCGTAATACCTGTGATAAACAGCCCGATGATGTAATAATATTCCATCATTTAAGTACAAGGCAATTATAACCTAATAGAGAGTACACAGGAGATAAAATAATGCTGACTCATTACCCCCTTATTTTTATGATTATTATTACATCGTGAGTTTAAAAAGGTTGTTAGCCCGTATGAAGTCATAATCATTTCTCAACATTACGATATGATGCGTGATCACATTCACAATCCATTTAGAGCAACAACTTTATCACACCCTGACAAGTCATTAAATTGTCCGGCGTTATCATCTCATTGTCACTTACTAAAAGCTTTTAGATGAACTATTCATCATTTTTTGGAACAACTAATAATTACAAACAAATCCCGCCTCGATAAATGAAGGTGCAGCCAAAAAGCATAAACGCTGAACGCTGTGATTCATCTCTGAAACAAACTAAGCACCATTTTTTTATTTCTGTCCCCAAGTGCCAGAGAGTTGGAGCTGGAGGACCGACAGAGCCGACTGCAGCAGGAACTCAGGGAGCGAATGGCTGTTGAAGGTAAACGCGGGAGTGTCACTTTAGCTCTGAATTTTTAGATCTGCTCACTGTCTTTAACTCCTCGTTTCCCTGTGCCTCTCTCAGACCACCTCAAGACGGAAAAGGAGCTCGCTCAAGAGAAGCAGATCCTGAATGAGATGTTGGAGGTGGTGGAGCAGCGTGACGCCCTGGTGGCCCTCCTGGAGGAGCAGAGGCTTCGGGAGAAGGAGGAGGACAAGGACCTGGAGGCCGTTATGCTCTCCAAAGGCTTCAACCTCAACTGGGCTTAACAGGAGCCAAACAATTGCGAGTTGACTTTTGATAGGTCATCTTTGATCAGAATAGTCTGCTGAACACCCGCAGCAGTGAATGTGTAAAGATTCCCCCCACACACACACAAACACTACGACTGCCTCTGACATTGAAGCGGTCCGCAACGTTTACATATCCTCTGCCCAAAGGCAGTCCCAGTTCATCACTTTGCAGTTCTGCTTGCTCCGGCTCTCTGAGGGCGGAGAGGCAAGTACATTTACAGCTTTATCATCCCAGCCTTGAAGTGGATCCTCTCAAACATAGGGGGGGACCTTTGGGAGAATGTTTAAAGACTTGTTTTATTCACGATTATCTAAAGGGAAGAATGCAGTTCGGTCCTGCTGATGTAAAGGAATTGTAAAGAATCGTGTTTTTGTGTATAGCTGTGTAGAACAAGTCACATTTTTCGGCGGATAAGGGCCCTCTCTTTTCCAAAAAGGACTGCTACAGAGGTGCGTTCAAATGCTGAATTGACGCCTCCAGCCTCAATCTCAGATTCTCCTCTTCAGTCTGACTGCAGGACGGACATCCTCTGCTGAAGCTGCCTTTCTACCCAGTGACAAACTGACTTCCTTAGGAACCATAAAGACACCATAAAAGGCTCTTTTCTCTCTCCCCTCACAGAGTGTTTTAGTGATTCAACACTAAGGATCCATTAAATATGGCCATGTTTTTTTCTTTTATGTATTTATTATCTTTGTTTGCTTTTAACAGATAAACATTTTTTGTTATGCATTCACAGGAGAGTGCCCAGAATCTCATTATCTTGCACTTGTGCATGACTCAGATGCACCCATAAGCCATTGCATGTCAGGAATGAAGGCTGCAGGCACATAGAAGAACTTTACCTTGTCCTTGATAGCTGGGACATAGAATACAGAGTTATGCTATACTGTATATGGATATTGAAGCATTTCACATGACTGGATAATGATGGGCCTCTCCTTGACATGCCATTCACTGTATATCACACTGACAGTTCACGTTTACAAATCCTGTCCATATTCGAGATCGGATGTTCATGTTTCCTACTATGGTAGTCAGTAGTGAGTTAAACCAACTGTTGAAAGGATTCATCTTTGAAGGAACTGTGTCTTTAAATTCAGATAAGTTTCCTACCGTGTGTGTCAACATCGAGACGTTATCGTTAATGAAGCCGTTGTTTCACTGTTGTCGTTAGGAGATTAGCGTAGCTCACTCATTTTGTGCCACAGGACTGTCTCTGTTGGTGGATATGCTGCAGTGTCGGAGGAGTACACCGCGAGGACTTACACACTACACACCGCTCACATCAGTATATGGCAGTGTTATCACTTTACCCTTGAACAAGATGCCTTTTTCATTTTCATTCTCTATTAAGTTATATTTTATTTTCCTGAGCTGACTTGTTTTTGAGGTAGTCACATATGTGTATCCCACTGGATCTCAAGATTTTTACTTTTCTTTTTCAAACACTTTTCTACAGCAGGTCCCCAAACAACCACGCAGATGATTTTAAATGGGGCGCTGAAGACATGCAAAGTGCTTTACGAGCAACTTGCATCAAACGGGAACGTCGCGGTTTATCTGGTGGGCAGTCAAATCGAATAGCCTTTTTGACGACTGTAAAAAAAAATCCAGGTGGTCACTGTTTTACAGCACAGAAACACTAGAGGCTATATTTATGACATGGTATGAGCTGTGAATAAAATGAAAAAAGTGACATAATTTTAAAGGTTGTTGTTTTAGGTGGCGTGTGATAAGTTTGACATGATTGTATTGATATTTATTAACATGTGTGCAAAACTGTATTATATGTAAAGAAAATGAATCCTAATTTTTAAACTGTTCCGTTGACACATGACTTGTAATGTAAATGCTTCATGTAGCTAAAATGCATAGGGGTGTTGGATGTATGCTGAAAACGGCAATAAAACAATGCAGTTGGTCTTTTAAGTGTTTGTCTGCTAAAGCCTCTCTTTTCAATGTGTTACAGCTATGAGTGACAATTACAGGATAGAAGTGATGTAATTTTTGGCTGATTTAGGCTAAAACCTGTTTATTTCTGCAGAGAACATGAGATACTGCAGCAAAAATGAGCTGTAAACCCAAATGTATATGTGTATTACGTATGACAGTCAGGCTACATGGGTTGGAAATCAAGTTTTTGTCTGCCTGCCACTATGGCTGCTGAGTTCCAAAACTGACCAGCCGCTCCATAGATTACTAATGTTATGTTGGCTGGTGAATGAAGCAATATAGCAGCAACTTGCATATGTTACCAGCATTTGGTCAGTGGCTGGTGCCAATTTCCAGCCCTACAGGCTACATGGGTTTTGAGACATGGTATATGTAAAGTAGCATATATATATATTTTGATAAATACTCAATAAACCATAGCTACATATGGGACAAAGTTAGGCTGTCTCTGTGACGGAGCCACTGAGGTAGTAGTCTGGCAATGTAGTGTTGCACCTCTGTAAAGGTGCGGACTCAACAGAATACAGCATGGATCAAATTGCAGAGGCAGAGAACACTGACTTTGAGGCCCTCGTGTCAAGCGTAAAAAAAGTGTCCTACATTTCCCATAATGCAACCAAGAGCAACTGCTCTTTAGACCAGGGGTAGGCACCTGTGACTCCAGAGGTGTATGCGGTTCTTTATCCCCTCTTCAATGGCTCCCTGTCACTTCGACAATAATTATATGGAAATGAATAACAGTTTTTTATAGAAAAATAGAAAATTTTATAGTGTGTGGACAGATTTGTTTGCTTTCACCACCAGTGCTGCAAAGTTAAAAGTAGGAACCCTGTGTCAGACCCTCCCTGTTGAAAACTTTAAGTCTTCAAACAGACTGGGATAACTCTGATTACCTCATCAAGGGGGTTATTCAAACCCTCTGCTATCATTATGTCACCAAGGCTAATTTCCTCAGACTTGACAGAGCTCCTTCAGGGCCACAGATGTTGGCTGAATAGTCCTCCTTAGGACAAGTAAACTAACGTTTATGTGTCTAATCAGTGGAATAGCTCTTTAACATTGAAAAAGTGATCGAGAGGCCCCACTAGAGAGTCCTAAAACCTGGAAATGACTTGGCAATTTTGCACTCCCGGTTCCCTTGTCTTGAAGTCAGGGGGATTTTGGTTAGGTGTGTGGTTAACACAAGCTTAAGACACTTTCAGAAAATCCATCAGTAATTACCCCACTGGTGAACTTAGAAGCTTCTATGTGTCTTAAAAAAGGCGGTCACATACAAGTGGTTTTATGAGACTACAGAAAGTCATCACGCTGCGCCACGCCTTTACAGTCTTGTCATGGTGGTGATATTAAGTCATGCAAAATTTTTTATTAACAAACAGAAATTCTCCAAGTCACATGCTGAATATTGCTGAACCTGCTGTTTTGTAAATGTACTTTTTCCTAAGAAAAAACCCAAACAAAACAAACAAAAAAAACCTTGGGTCATGCTGCTGTAGTATGGTTTGTTTATAGCTTAGCTTTTGTTCTTCTGGCGATTGCATTCAGGCTTCAGCAATTATCAAAGAAGTGTTTACTTGTGAAGATTATCTTGCTCAATGTGTAAGTATGGTTAATGTTTGTTTGCCACAGAGTTTATTATCGGCAATAAACCAAGGTCCAATGGAAAAATTCCAAAGGCTTTTTGAGAGTATGCTAACTTCCGCATACAAAAAATGTCATCCCCATGGCACTCGGAAATTAACAAAATAAAATAAGCAAATAAAACTAGGGGGTAACAGCTTGACTTTTTTTCCATGCTCCCCAATAAATTAGTAAAATGTAAACTTTAAAAGTGTATTATTGACAGTATGCGTTATTTTGACACAAATATGTTTTACACGCTTTGTTCACGCACTTATTTTGAAAGCGAGCAAGTAAGCTAAAGTTGACTTCCGGCTTTATTTCGTTTTATTAGCTTGACGCAGCAGCTGGAGTGTGAGTTTGAAAGTTTGGGGAGGTGAAAGTTCCATCTGAATCATGCTGGCTTCAAGTTTCAGGGACTGTAAGGTCAGTGTTGCGGCTTCAGAAAAAGTAGCTACAGCTTTAACAAGATAAATATTTCGGCAAAGAGTTAGCACAAGAGAGGACACGACACTCGCAGTATAACGGTTAAAAATCACGAGCTATAGTGTGGCAGTTATGTTCGCATCAGTGAAAGTAACAGTAAACTTAAGCGTGAGAGGACGTTGTGGGGTGGGTGGGTTTTAACTGTGTTCGCCTTCTGAGTTGACACAAAATGTACATACA
This sequence comes from Epinephelus moara, assembly GCF_006386435.1. Taxonomy (NCBI): domain Eukaryota; kingdom Metazoa; phylum Chordata; class Actinopteri; order Perciformes; family Serranidae; genus Epinephelus; species Epinephelus moara. The sequence goes on along the minus strand of NC_065525.1, from coordinate 15,764,618 downwards.
GCTAAGTCACTGATTAAATAATGTCCTTCATAACTGTCTGAACTACGAACTTCTGTCAGGACGGGCTTATCTGCCCTTGAAAACTGAGGCTTTATCAGTGTTAAACCCGTTTATTTTGAAGGTTGGTGACGTGTGCACAGTTTTTCTCAGGCGGATTTGAAAGTCAGTGATATGGTGGCAACATTTGTGTAAAAATACACAACTTACACTCATATATACTATTAATATCTGCATCCCAACAGGGAATAGTGAAGTACATGCAACTAAACCAGTCATTGCACTTCATTTTGCAGGAGCTGTCTGGTAGTTAAGCTGCATTCACATGTGCACAGTGATTCAAGTAGTTATTTTTTGTAATTTGTTGGTAGTTAAAAAATGGAACTACAAACAATATTGGGCCATAAAAGGAAAGTAATTAATTTTTATATTATTTCTATATTGCTTCTCTACTGTAATTCAATTTCCTTCGACCAGCCCCACCTCTTTTGCCCTAATGCTGTGAAGGTATGCTCAGGCAATGCATTTATCAGACTTTGTAAACTTAAACTTGAATATTATAGGTCTTGATTAGTCAGGAGTATCTATTATTATTAGGGGTGGGAGGAAAAAATCGATAAGGCATATACACTGCCACACAAACATATATATATATATGTTTGTGTGGCAGTGTCGTACTGTCACACAGTGTCAAGTATTTTTGTATTGTATAAATTACTTATATGACAAATACAAATTAAACTTTAGATAGCCTACTAGAATAATATAATTAAACGCTTTTTAAGTCCACTACATACATTTTGCTGCTGGAAAAAAAATGGCTTAAGTGAGATGAACAGACAGAAAACTTTATCTTATTAGATAAAACAGATGTTGACAAAGTTTTCCTTTGGGGACATCATTTACAGTTAAAAAAAAAAAGGTAATAAATTGCAATATATCGCAGTATATTCAATCGCAATACTCAGTATATCGCAATATATTTAAAGGAAAAGTCCGGTATTTTGCACTTTGAGCCCCATTTCTGGGTTGTTTATGATGAAATAGAGTGGTTAAGACCAAAATTGTGACGATTGCTCCTTTTCGGAGCCAAAACTCACCGAGTGGTCAGCGGTGTTCGGTGATGTTCTGACATAAAAATAGTAGCAAACTGTGGTTTCTGTGATGATTTATTCAACATTTTGTCTAATCCATTGATTTTCTATAGGAAGCCTCAATGTCCATTGGTAGTAATCCGCCACCGGAAACGGAAAGGGGGTTGTTTACGACAAGGTTGTAGTCATTGTAGTCTTTTAGCCCAGTGAAAGTGCCGGCTCGACAGTGCTACGAGAATGAACGAAAAAGTTTTGTAATGAGTTTAAACAACTGCACATTGGATTACTTGTTGTAAACAACCTTCGCAGTACGATGTCTTTGAACACAACGCCAACCTTCTTCTTGTACTTCTTTTCTGTGTCCCATCTTTGCAATGGTTTCCTGCCAGTTGGCGACACCCATGTAAAGGAGATATACACACGGCCATAGACATGTGTAAATCTGCCTGTTAAGCCAGGCAGGGGAAAGCCAAATTCTCAGAAAAGGAGCAGTTGTCACAATTTTGGTCTTATACTGGACTTCTCCTTTAAATTGATATTGTATTGTGATAATATCATGTCATGGATCCTCTGGTGATTCCCACCCCTAATTATTAGGCTACTAGGTACATGTCACTCTTTTGTGGTTGCAGCTAACACCGTACACTCAGCCTCACAAGGTGACCGTATGAACTGTGAAATCAGTATCTTTCTCATTTAGGCTCACACAATAACCAGTTGTGCTTCATCTGTGAGTTACATCTACTGCCCATTATGCATCACTGACTGTTCGCCTGTAACCATAGTCTCTCATAGTCACATTTTCTGATACACACCTCTTTCTCACTTGTGCCTTTCAGGTGTCTCAGTACATGCATTACAGTAGTGCATTTATCCTCTGTTGGCTCAGTTAAAAGCTATGACAGTTAACTCACTGCAAAACTCACACCAGGACTTGTACATGTAGCCAGATAGATTAGGTTACCCACTGTATCTCTGTATTTTTCTGTTATTTAACTTCTGTTCACAAGGCGTCGCTCTGGGTTTACAATCTTGCTTGTCAAACCTTTCTAGTATTTTCTCAACATATCTCCTCTGTGAAATTTTCAGACATTCATCACTCTGGTTAAAATCAATACTGAGAAAATGTTTCACTTTACCAAAGTCTTTCATCTTGAATTTTTCGCTAAGAGCATTTTCTTCACAATCTTCAGTGCATTTTCATCACTGGCAACAATGATCAAGTCATCAACACATATTAACATGATCACTTTCTTTTTCTGTTTCCCTTGTCTAAACACAGTGATCAGTTGGATATTGTATGAAGTGCAGCATCTTGTTCCAATTCCTCCCCTGTATTGCGATATAGGGACTTTATATACACCAACTTTTTGTTTATGCCAGGGTTCCCGCACATTTTATGGACAAAATGTAAAAACTTTTTCATGACTTTTTAAGGACCCATAATCATTTTTTTACCCCACATACCCAGTGTTTTTCAAACATATCAGAGTCAAGCACAATTTCATCTAGTGGGCATACATGTAGGGAGAGACAGAACACAGAGAGAGAATGAAGAAACGTATGTGATGGTACACAAAACGTTGACACATACTAGAGGTATGTTTATTGTCAGCCAAAATGTCACTGTAAAATTTCCATGACTTTTCCAGATTTTCAATGCCTGTTGGAACCCTGGATCTCGCCTCATAAACCCCTGGTCGTTCGTGTAAATATCGCAACCTATCGGTGCATGTAGTTAGGCAGTTTTGACATCCATCTGTTGTAAAACGGGGTTTTCCTGTGCTGCTTTTTGCATCAACACTCAGATATTGCTCTGGTGCTCAGGTTAGAAGTAGGAGAACTGGTTTCCTTATAGTCTGCATCCATCTTTTGAGTGTATTCTTTGGCCACATGTTGTGCCTTGTATTGTCAGATCCATCAGCATTGTTCTTAAGTGCATACCCTTCTACTGTACCTCCTACCTCTACTGCTTTCTTACCCTCAGGCAAATTGGTGAGGGTAAATGTGTCACTTTCTCTCAGTGATTGCATTTCGTCATTCATCGCATTAATCCATTCCTTTTAGTGACATGATGTTACAGCCTCTCTGAATATTAGGGGTACGTTACCCGTTAATCTGTTACAATAATCTGTGTTAGTCAGTACCTGATCGTTCTCCTCACCAGATACCTATGCACTTAAATAACCTGGCTTCTTCCTCACTCTGGAGGGATATAAACTCATGGTCATGTCTGAGCTTGGCTGTTCACCTCAGGCATAGTAACAGGAACTTGGTCCCGAGTACGTCCCAGACTCACAACAGGTTTTGCTTGGTCTTGCTAGCTCAGTTCTTCACCTCAAGGCTATTATTATCTGATGTCACGTCAGTCTGTGTATGTCTATGCTCCAGTGCACCTGTCTGAGCTTCTGCACTTTCCCATTGTCAGGACAATAGACCATGTAGGCTGGGCTGTTCTCGTCATACCCGACAAAGATTCACACCTCACACCTTGAATCCGTGTTTCTCTTGTCCTATGTGTAGGACCGCTGAGGATTTCATCCCAGTACCTAACAGCAGTCAAGGTACCATTGGCTATGACATCCTTCAAGGATATGATTCCCCAGGCCATCACTGGCCCACCACCAACCTGGTCATGCTGGATGATGTTACAGGCAGCTTAACGTTCTCCACGGCGTCTACAGACTCTTTGACGCCTGTCACGTGCTCAGTGTGAAACTGCTGTCATCTGTGGAGAGAACAGGATGCTATTGGCAGACCTGCCAGTTCTGGTGTTCTCTGGTGAATGCCAAACAAGCTGCACAGTGCTGGGCTGTGAGCACAGGTGCTACTAGAGGACGTTGGGCCCTCGTGTAACCCTTATGTTGTCTGTTTCTGACAGTTTGGTCAGAAACATGCACACCAGTAGCCTGCTGGAGGTCATTTTGTTGGGCTCTGGCAGTGCTCCTCCTGTTCCTCCTTGCAGATAGCATAGATACCTGTCCTGCTGCTGGGTTGATGCCCTTCTACGGCCCTGTCCAGCTTTCCTTGTGTAAGGGCCGGTCTCCCGGTATCTTCTGCATGCTCTTTAGACTGCTGGGAGGCACAGCACACCTTCTTGCAACCACACGTATGGATGTACCATCCTGGAGGAGCTGGAGGACCCGTGCAACCCGATTGGGCTGCAGGTACCACCTCATGCTACCAGTAGTGACAAGGACAACAACAAAACTAGAGGAGAATCAGTCAGTCAGTCTATGGGCACCACATGTGAAATCATTCCCTTTTTCAGGTTGTCTTGCTTTTGCCTCTCCATTGCACCTGTTGTCACTTTGATTTGCACCAAAGCAGGTGAAACTGATTCACCTTCCTAAATGGACAGACTTATATCCCTGAAGTTTAACTGACTTGGTGTTATACTGTGACCATTAAGTGTTCCCTTAATTTTTTTGAGCAGTGTACATTTCATCCTAGGGTAGCTTTGCTGTGGTTCAACCTTCTTCAGTGTGAAGTAAATAGTAGCTTGCGACGCTATTCTTTTAAACTAGCTTCTCCAACACTGATCGTGATGCTTCTGTTTCTTACAGGCGTGGAGTGCTGAAGGTCTTCCATTGTCCACCAGCAGCAATGAGGCTTGCAAACTATTTGACGCCATTCTCTCTCAGGTAAAGCCCACATAGCTTTCACTAAAAAAACAAACAAACAAAAAGAAACCCTCTGCCCTCCACATACACATACACATACACATACAGTATACACACTGTGATGTTGTCTGTAGACTACTGTATATGTCAGTGAAAAGAAAATTCCACTTAACATCTCAGTCTTGTCTGTCTCCTAGTTTGTGAAATGGCGGAATGATGAAACCTTGGGAGGACTGGAAGGATGCTTTACTGCAATCAAGGCAGCTGACCCTAACTTTGGTAAATAGATTTGTGGTCAAACATTATTCATTGTTTTGATTTAACCTTTTACTTTACCAGGTCCTAATGAGACATGGAACCTCAGGCAGCAGCACAGTTAAAATTATATATAACGAGGCAACAGTGAATCAGTGTTAAAGTTCAGAGTAAGAACACAAGGAAGGGATGAACGTAACGGTGCTAAATTTATCCACTGCTAAAATAGCCTAATTAAATATGACTTTGACCCCCTACACTTTAAATAAACACAGACGAGGTCAGTTCCTCAAAGTCCTAGATCTAGTTAGAGGGAGCAATAATCATAAAAGCTTATCATCTCTCGTGCTTTGGGGTCATTGAACAAAGGAAAATTTGGCTAGTCATAATGAGTCATCTCGGCACATAAACGGAAGCGACCATGACCTGTGAAGGCAAAGTTCATGCTCAGCTCAACAGACACTTTCCAAATACACCTTTTTAATGACATGATTTCTGATATGTTAAAAAAAAACCTAGGTGCAAATAAAGCACAGGTGTGATTTATACATTACTAATGACCTCAATCCATTTGGGGGAACCAGCTCCAGGTATTCAGTGGAATGACGTACAATTTCGGAGCTGTTGTATAATTAATGTTATAGTTAGACCTGTGCTTTTCCTGCTCTAACAAGTCAGCATGTCTACTGTGCCTGTATAACATGATGAAGCCTTGGATATTTAGCAATGACTCTCTGTGCTGTCATTTATTTAGCAAAACCATTGACCTGTTGGCCTTGTGAAGCAGAGCTTTATCAGTACCTGTCTGTTAAACGAAGCATCTGTGTGACTTGTAATTGATGTTATAGATGCTGCTGTTTATCACCATGTGTTGAGTTTGAGCTCTCATCAAGTGTTTTAAATGTTTGATGGTTGTTCATGCAAATGAATCAAGCTGTTGTTGTGTGGGTTCAACAATTATTGATGCTCCCGAGGACTTAGAGGCTGCTTTTGACTATAACTGAAAATACAGGATCAGACCGTTTAAGTGTTGTCTGTTATGGTTACATAAAGAAAACAAATTGAGGTCATTTAGGTTTAAGATGAATAACAATATTATCATGAATCATAGTTAAAAGAACTGAATATTTTTTGAAAAGTATTTCACTGCTAGACTGTCTGTGCAGTAGAAAGACACACATACTTTTGAATTTGGTGCCATATGACCAGAGGAAACAGAGGAGAAAGACTGTGGCATTTCTTTTTGCTCAAGAGGTAGAAAACCTGCAACTTCCAGAATGCACTGCACCAGACCAATAAATGCTCCAGCTAGTACAGTAGGTGATGTAATGTGAACTCGCCTGTTTGACACAATGGCTGCGGGGTGATAACAAATGAGCTCATATTACACTAAAATGGTAAGCTAAAATGCAAAAATGGGGAGGTACAGCCTGTAGTTTGAACAACAGTCCGAAAGCCAGAAAAACCTGTCAATAAGCAGAGTTTAGCCGGGAGTGATCCGGGCACTGGGTAGATGGAAGGAAGTTTACTATAGTTCATTCACACATACTTCCCACATTATTATGATACAAAGCGTGTTGAAAGTTGGCCAAGTATCAAGACATTGCAAAACAATGTATTTGTCAAACAATATTTGGAACTATTAGTAACTTTGTAACCACCTAAATATTTATTGTAGCTGTTGTTGTTGTTGCAGATTAATTAAGATGTTGGACAGCTGGCCTTACAGAGATTGTTTTAAGCTGTAATTGGAAGGTTTTGTAAAAATAACCCTGTGTCATAATTGCTGAAACTGTCACATCCACTTGAGATAGATAATCTGTGGAAAAAATCATACTCGTCTGCCTACTCTATTGCCTCTCAGAGCCCCTACTGCTACACATGAATAACAACTAATCAGAGACGAGGAGTCAGTTATTTCAGTCACTGCTCATGATTTGCGGTCAAACTGTCAAACTAGGCAGCGCTAATCAAATATGAATCAAGACTTTTGTTACTGCATTGCCTGTGTCTCACCTCAGATGTTATCAGAAATGGGTTTTAGTGTACTGTTTAGCTGTAAAATGAGAAAGTTTGTGACTGGAGCAAACTGTCTCATGTCATCTCAGCCGGTGGTCTTTTTTTGTTAAGGAAAATCCTGCATAGTATACTTTAAAATTAACACTTTATCAGAATCATCTTTTTTGGCCAAGTATGTGCAATCATGTTCGGACTTTGACTCCTGTTTTCATTAACCATGAACAAAAATTGCACTGACTTTAATGTGCCCCTTTACAGATCTGGCTCTGCTTGAAAAGAAAAGTGCCTCTAATTATTTTTATCATGTTGAATTGCAGTGAGAAAGTCCAGAAGAAAATACCAGTGTTATCTGTTTTCCTTGCAGTTATGGGCCATGTGATCAGTACGGGGCTGGAACTGGTGTCAACAGCAACCTCCACCCGTCTCAATGAGCGTCTGGCCAGTGCTGTGAAGCGAACAGTGGAGCTGGCCAACAGCCAGGACATTTATCCCAGAGAGAGGCTCCATGTTAAGGCTATGGAGCTCTTTTCACATGGGTAAGATCCAGAGCCAGGTGGTCCAAGGAAATACAGTCAAAACAGAGGCAAAAAAAAAAAATTCGGCCCCTACAGCGGTCAGTGGTTATGAAAGAGGCATCTCAAGACTACAAGTGCTCTTTGTAGTTGTAACGTTGGGTCCCAACATGCATTGATAAGCTATGAAATCAAGATGGATCAAAGTTGTAAATATTGATAAAAACTATTAGTCATCATGTAAACAACAAATTAAACACTGTCATTATTTAAAATATTAATTTAAAAGCAGATTATTTAATTATAAGATAAGATCTTATGGCATAGAAATGGAATACCAAGGCTGTCCTGAATTCCATTTTTGGGGCTTCGAAGCTTCAGTGATAATTACCTGCAAATATTCGAAGCCTTGATGGGAAGCGCCAACACCAACCCAACCTAACCTGACTTTAGAAGAACTTGGTACCGCTGCATGTGCGTGACAGAGCAATAGAGAGCGGGAAGAGAAGTTGGAAGGTGGACTTTTGCAAGCAATGTTTCTGTAACTTATTAACAACTTGAATGCTGTGGGTTGGGCCACATCATTAGATGCAAAGCCAGCGCTTCACTACAGTTGCAAGCCACGGATAAGAATCTGCATTGTGTTTCACCTGTTCCTTCGCCTCGTCAGACAGCCAGTTTAATTGTATGACGTGGGAATCAATGACTCTGCTGAGGACACTGACCTCAGTCATGTCTGACACTGGCCCCCTTCTTGTAATCTCCTCCACTAGTTCACTCAAAAAACAAAACAAACGGAAAACTCAGCATTTGAATACTGATCTGGACATCGATTACCATGGCAACAGTTGAAGCATTTAGATCAGCTCTACTGAATACATTTTCAAACTTCAAACGAATAGTTACATGCTTATTTGGAAATGGACAACCCAAAGCTGCCCAACAGAAAAAGGTTTGCTAAGTAGATCCAAGATCTCAGTTAATACATTCGACATATGACTGACAGGACGAAATTTTTATCATTTAAATGTTCTTCAGTGTAAGTTGTGGTAAATTAAATTAGAAGGAACTGAAAGGTGAAAGTGCTAATGCCTGAAAACATAAAATTTATGAGTAAATTTGACAATTTGAGACTCAGGTGCTCACTGGTGGTCATATCAAAAACAACACTTGCATACAACTGCTTTTTTCTATAAACATACACTGTCATAATCACATAGGAAGTCATCCTGTTGTGGATTTAATGTGAAATATATTCTATAAAATAGTCCAAGACAGATTGTTGATTATAATTGAGCTATTGAGTTAATTTTTACCCCCTTTTTAACAAGTGCCAGTATTATAAATCTGACCAGAAGAGAGGCGTTTTAACTGATTTAATATAACATGTTTTGAAGTGAGGGCTGCAGCGCAGTCAGTCAGCATTAGATCCAAATAGAGAAGAGATCAGTTTTGTTTATCGTCATGCCAGAGGAGATAGTTTGCCTGTGAAAGAAGTCTTTTAGACAGCACAAGACTACAAAAATGTTTTATCTACCAGGCAATATGCATTCATCCCCAAGCTCCTTTTGTCTGTCCCCATGTGATGCAGTCACATGCTTCAGATCCACATTCATCTCTTATATTGTGTGCCAAGACTCTTCTGTATATTTCATTCACAGGCTAGTAAGTAATATTTGTATTCTGTCTGCAGCGTCTTATTTCCCTACGGTAAAGTATGATATACTATAATATTGAGAGAACATTTTATTGTCAATATTGTCTTGGAGGATACTTTTGTTATTCAAGGGCCTCTAATTCCCTGCATTCAGCACAAAGTATATTGACGTCTTTGTGATTCTCCTGGTACACTCATTCTGTTGTCCTTCGTTGCTTTATTGTCTTTAACAATGACTCATGTTTGTTGTAGAAATTTTCTCAAGGCCTGTGACGTATGGGAAGACATTCTGGTCGATCACCCCACTGATATGGTGGCTCTCAAGTTTGCTCACGACTCTTACTTCTACTCGGGAGCCCAAGTTCAGATGAGGGACTCTGTTGCCAGGGTGCTGCCCCACTGGAAACCACATATGCCATTTTACGGGTAAAAAAGACAGCACACATTACAAGAGAAGTATTTTGAATAAATTTATAATCACATGTAGAAACTCAGTGGCTATATAGTGGTTAGTTAGTTTATAGATATATGTAATGCGAGTGAAGGGGGGCTTTAAAATATATAAAAGACAAATTTTAATGCATGCAAAATAGACATGTAGGGCACTACCTTACATCCAGTGCAAAGTGGCTTACAGTGCAGTGCAACTGTCCTCGCTAGTTTCAGATCTATGCAGTTATCAGTGTCATGGCCAGCACCCATGTTGTGCAAGTAGCAAATGTATTCGGACATGTTTTTCTGCCTGTTGCTGCTCCCTCTCTCTGCTCGTCTGCTCTTCAGTTTCAATGAGCTCTGTCTCCATGTATGTCCGTGTACTCCGTGTTCAAATAAATACAGGCGGTCATCAAATTCAGATGGCTCGTGAGACCAACTGCCGTAAAACACCAAAGAAGAAGAATCTCGCGAGATGTGAGATTTCAGGGCCAGACTTTCACTCTCTGAGTGAGTGTTTTGACTTGCCACAACAAACATGTCCGAATTTTTACCCGATTTTGACCAACTGTATCTGGATGAGCCATTTAAATTTGATGACCGCCTGTATTTATTTGAACACGGAGTACACGGACGTACATGGAGGCAGAGCTCATTGAAACTGAAGAGCGGACGAGCAGAGAGAGGGAGCAGAGACAGGCAGAAAAACATGTCCGAATCCAGCTAAAGGTAAACACAGACGTTCATTTTTCCTTTCTGTTATGTTGTCGGATAATTATACTAACAATCTGAGCCTATCTGTGTGGAAAAAAATGCACTTTTAGTGGACGTATTTTGACGTTGTTTGACACTGTCTGAGTGCCCTATTATTTAATATAGCGTGCGCTCACGGGATGCAGACAGGTCAGCCCTAGCTTTGTACTGGAGAAATGTCAAATATTGAACATTCTATCACTTACTTAGACGAAAGTAGATCGGAAAATAGGGCCCAGGTTGAAAAAAACATTAGTTCCCCTTTAACATGAGGTGTGGTCAGGCGCCATTTTGAGGCAACAGAAAGTGATTGCACCATTACCCACTAAGCATTATAATGAGGTGCTGATGGTTTGAATATGGCTCATCATATTAATGTTGTGTTCACAACTTGTTTCTGCTACGTCCAAGTTGAAAATCAATTGATGCAGATTTTTTAAAAATGGCATTTTTCTGGAGTAGCTCATTAAATGTGTGCAAATTCTATGAAGACACAGAACATGGCCCAAAATTATGGATATATGAACTAAATATGTGCATAAATGCAAAAAAAAAGGCAAAACAGAAAAATAAGACCATATGCAGTTTACAGGATCATCAAAATCACACAAAGATGTTCAAACACAGATAGTGTAGATACAGTGAGATGGCTGGTTAGCTGGTGGTTGTCAGGAAAGTGGTTCTGGGAAGGTAGAAAGTGTTTCAAGAAGAGTCTGTTGTGGTGATTGAACCATACTGTCCTGCAGAGGGTAATCTCTCAGACACGGGGGGGGTAGCCTCGGTCTTCACCCTACAATCATGTTTGCCCTTTATGGGTGACAACTTGAAGCGGTGAATTATTGTTTTCTTTCACATCTTTCTTTTAACAGCACATAGTCGAAGTATATAGATGAGTCAGACCCAAAAAAATCCTATTCATATTTTAACATTTGATGATAACATTCATGCCTCACAACAATGATTTCTTCGAGCTATGTCTGCGTTATGGAGACAAATCCAACAACATTATCACAGTGAAAATAAAAGCCCATATTCCTACATGGCAATAATGTGAAAGCAGTTACCAGCATGATCAAAAGTAAAGGATAGTGCACAAAAGTTGACACCGAATATCATGTTGACTTTTTTAAAAAGCAAATTGGGGTCACTTCAAATCACTCTCAAACTGTCATTGTTATTGCTCGAGGCTTGTTTGCTCACAAAACCAGTGTTTGCTTTTCATCATCCTTGATAAACTGAAAAGTTCTCTCCATCCTGGATTTTGTAATGAGAGTTTTGTGTGTGTGTGTGTGTGTGTGTGTGTGTGTGTGTGTGTGTTTGTGCCCTCAGCTATCTAAAGGGACTGTACTCCTTTGGTCTCCTTGAGACTCGTCTCTATGACCAGGCTGAGAAAGAAGCCATGGAGGTGAGATTTTCTTCTCCGTCATAGTCTGCTGTACACGTTGTTGCCATTACTGTAACTGGGCGGTCCAGGCGGTCTGTGCCTGTGCTGCTTGTGTCAGTTCAATTCACCAAGTAATTTGCTGTCGAACACCGATAATAAGCAGCTCATCCAGCCCTCAGCGGCCCGACTCTGCTGTGCTGAATGCGTAATACATACATAATAGTCCTGACATGAGGGTCACTTGAGAAGAAGATTGAGGAACATCTTAGACCAAATGAAAGATAGAAATTGAGACTTGAGCATGCCATTACGTTTGAATAGTCATTTTATTGTGGTGTAAGAAATATAGCATTTTTCTGCATCTGTATTACCTCTCCTCACCTCAAACTGAGTAACTCTCTTGTGCAGGGCCTCGCTCTGACTCCAGACGATGCTTGGGCTGTCCACTCTGTAGCCCATGTTTGTGAGATGAAAGCAGAGGTGGACAAAGGCTTGAAGTTCATGGAGAGTCGAGAGAAAGACTGGCAGGTACAAGCATTGACTGCTCCTCAGCACTGTGTTTTTCTGATGAATTTCATCTCAGCAACCTTGTACAGTTCTGAATAGTTTGTCCAATAAATCAAATCACACTTTGCAATAGCCTAAGGAAAAATATTTCTAATATGTATTGTTAAATTCTAGGTATCTGACGTGCTGGCCAGTCATAACTATTGGCACTGGGCTCTATACTTCATCGAGAAGGTAAAGATTGTAATGAGTTTTCTCAGTCAAGCGAGTAGTTGGCAGTAGGAGTGTTTATGGAACTTGTATTTATGATATCCTTTCCCCTGGGTAATTTGAAGTCTGGAGTTGATTATATTGCGAGATTAATTTGTGTTTGCATCTGTGCAACACAATCTATCAACCCCGCTTATCTCTCAAGTCTGGAGTTATTCAGATTCATCTTTCTCACCTCTTCCTCCTCCACAGGGGCAGTACGATGCCGCTCTACAAATATACGACTCTCAGGTTGGTTTATGTCGGGTTTTCATCAAAACCTAAGTGGCACATACCTGTCAGAGTGCATACATCCTCCTTTCATGAGCCACGCATGTAGCAGCACACAGGGGATGCACACTAAAAGCAATGTGTTGTGCTTGTTGTGAGTCAAAAAGTCAACTGTGTGCAAATGGAAGTCAAGTCAATGTGATAACACATTTCAGTGTCAGCTGCCAACGCTGATTATTTTTTCATCCAATCTAAAAATAGTTAGACAGTTTGGAAGTAAAGCCTTTTACTGTCCTGTCCTATACAAGAACATTTCATAATGTTACTTACCGCTGGCCATAAGTCTGAGCACAACAGGAGCTCTCACATCAAGTCAGACAAGTTTCATGAATGTTTAAACACTCGTATTAAGGGAATCCAGAAAGACATAAATGTGCCTGTTTTAAAAGTTGTATTTCTCTGACAAATGTCATTGTGTGGAGGTAGTTACATGTTCAAGGTGAACAGTAAAATGTGTCCTATGTTTAGGTATTCAGACGGTGTAAAGCCACAGGATCCATGTTGGACACTGTTGATGCCTGTTCAATGCTCTACAGGCTGGAAATGGAGGGTAAGATGCAAGCTGATATGGGAATGTACAAGGTAGTGCTGGCAATGTAATCACTGTCTGCATTAAGGAAATTGGAAAGGGAGTTTTAATGTTACGGTCCATCTATCACATAGGATATCTTGGATGCCACTTACAAGGGTGTGATTAAAATTCTGGAAATGATGCATGCCTTTTTTTCCCAAATTTACACAGATTGGCTTGATGAAGGTGCTGCAACATTTGTTAATGTGTTGCTAATTGGCTGAAGGGCGACTACAGCGTCTAATTTAGGAGAATTTAAGATACTATGGTCTTAAGTGAAACTGCTAATGAGGTGAGATAATGTCAGTTATCATACCTCATTAATCTGAGTAAAGGTAACAACTGTAATTAGCACAACCTCTGACTGCTTCTTTTTCACTCTAGTCAAACCAAAACAGACTAAATGACCTGCTGAGATTTCAAAAATCTGTTTTGTCTTATGATTTGTTGCCTTCGTGCAGCCTTGTAGAAATATTTCTGTGTTTATGTTGGTGCATGTGTCAGGTGTGTGCGTGAAGGACCGCTGGCGAGAGCTGCTCCAGGTAACGGAGCCTCACACCGACGATCACGTGACATTGTTCAACGACCTCCACTTCCTCATGGTGTCGCTGGGAGCTAAAGAGAGCAAGACTTCTCAGCGTCTGCTGGAGGGCCTTCAGGAATTGGCTAAGTAAGTTCCGCACCATTTCTCCCCTTCACTGCACACCTCAACACTCTTTCAGCCTTACATAAGAGCCACACAGGCCTTATGTAAAATGAAGACAGAAACAAGGCAGAGCGTAGGATGGTGAGATAGAGAGCGGATGCAGTCAGAAAGAGAATTCAGAGCTGCTGTCCATCTCAGAGAACAGGGTCTTCCCTCTGTAGCAGATGTACCAGCAGCTGCTGCCTCTGTGGAGTTTTGTGGTTACAATGTATTCTGGCATACCCGACCACGGACATCCTGTGCTCTCCATTTTGTCCGGCACACAACCCACAGAAAAGCTGCCACTTAAACCACTGCTTTTAAAATTGTCATGTTTTTCAGTGTTATGTAATATAATGCAAGTCACAAGTGTTTGGGAATGATGCACCTTCAGGGGGAAAGCAGCTCTTGAAAGAGAATTCCCAAGTAAGAAACAGAAATGTTCTCCTGAACACAGCTCTACTTGAGTTATCAGTGAGGACGTGTTTGAGCTTTGCATTTATTTAACTCCATCGCTGGTATGTATACTGTATATACCATGTCACTTTTATTACCTTGGTTTGGAAGGATTGCACGGCTTTACATAATCCATTTTTTGCCATAATATAATTTCACAAACGTCTTTTACAGTCAGAGGCAGCGACTCTAATCATTAGCTAATCCAAGAAAGCCCCACAAAGGTATTGCACCTTTGGCATAACGATGAAGTGAATCCTCCTCAGATGTTGATGCCTTTCATAGATCATAATAATCTATACCTCAGACAGTCTGTAATAGAAATAAACCAACCCAGTTGTTTTGGGGTTGCCAGTCTGTCAGGCTGTCTATCTGTCCCAATCTCTTGAACGCCATCTCTCAAGAACACCTTGAGAGAATTTCCACAAATTTGGCACAAACGTCCACTTGGATTCAGCTATGAACTGATTAGAATTTGGTGGTCAACGGACAAATGTCAAGGTCGGTTTGACCTCACAAACCATGTTTTTGGCTATAACTCAAGAATTTCTATGCTGATTCAATTCAATTCAACAGAACTGTTGAAGAAAATTCTTGTGCCATAGAATGCTTCAAAATACAGTAACACTACATACAGTAACCACAATTTTGATGATTCACAAACAGTAACAACCAGGCAACCAGTGGCTTCCCCAGGTCAGGGTCACTCACTGGGCCCAGTTTTAGAACAGTAGAGTATTAAATACCTGGCAAAATATACAGATATACAAGATAGAATTGTTTTCAAGGAGCAAAAGCAAAAAAATAGTGCCTAACAGAGTAACAATAGGAGTACAATACGTACAAGAGTTTGAAAAAATGAACTAAATTGGTGGAACAAACGGACTGTGCCTGATAGAAAATAATAAAGTGATGACATTTTATATCCAAAAGGTTAAAGGTCAGCTTCACTGTGATATCATAATGTTCTGCAAAACACTTTTCTGGCCATTATTTAACGCCATAACTCAAGAACAGAAGGGGAGACATTTGGTCAGATACTGAATTGATGACACTAATCTTGGGTGCCCAACTGTGCTGATTTTATAGATCTTCTGTGCTGCCAGGGTGGAGATGTGTGTGAAGCATTCATTGGGTCTCATTCATGAAACGTGAGCAGAAGGAATTTGTGTGTAAACTGTTCGCAGACGGAAATTTACGTGCGTGTCCGCATTCATCAATATTTTAGTAGCTCCAATCTTTTCGTAGCTACTAACAAAATCTCCTCCTGCTCCTGACCACTCGTAGTGCTTGTGTAAATGTAGTAAAGCACATAAATATTGCTTGTCACTATTGGAAATTACAATTTTAATTCGTATTGCGCTCTGTTATGTACACAATACACAGATGCCTTTGAAACACGTAATCTAAACATGACAAAATATTAAAAATATAACAGATTTAGTTAAATTAGTTGGCAATTAGCAGGTTTAAGATCCAGATTAGGTTCATGATTGTGAATTATCTATGTAAATCGACTCAATAGATTACACGTTCTTTCTACATGTTGAATGATGATAATAAAAATATCCGTAAGGACAGCCGGATCACAGCCTCTTCGGCCTTCGGCCGTTCCCACTTCATTCAAAACCCCACAAATGAATCTTCTGTTTGTTTGGTGACCGCTGTAATTTTTGTGTGTGCTTATAGGCCATAAGGTGAACGCAGTTATCGTTTCATCTCGTTCCGACATCTGGGGACTACACGATCTTTACTTCATAAAAAAGATCGATACATGTTCAGCTAATCAGTGGGAGTTCGTAGCTCATAACCCCGCAAGAGACAATGTGATCCTGTGATCGGGGTCGTAATTCGGCACTTGTTCCGTCTGAGCATAATGATCTGTTCCGCCTGAGCGTTATTCGCTGGGTCGGTGGTGAAGTGGCGCACATGACTCGTGCTACGGACGGACAGACAGACACGTATCTTAAACAGGTAATACATCTGGCTACATCTTTCCCACATCAAATATCCGTGATTACCTACACCCACGTGCGTAAAAGCGCACACAATTCCGTGTCCTCTCACCGCGGATGCTGTGATTTGATGGCCCGGTACTCATTGTAGCCCACTCTTAGATGTCGGAGCGGAAATCAGTTTCTGTGAGACTTTTTCTGATTCACCTTACGGCCTATTATGTGTTTCTTTGCCTCCAGTTTCATATCAAACCATTTACGCTTCACCTCTGACACCTCTAGTTCTTTGTACCACGGAGACAACATTAACAGCATCTGTTACCTCCCTCCAGGCCTTCGCTTTGCCTGTCTCTGTCACACCACTACTAACTGAAGAAAATAAAATGTTTTTTCTTAAGTCCACTTCACCCAAAATTATTTCGATCTCCGCTTCGGAAAAAAATAATTTTTTCTTTCTCTCTCTTTCTTTCTTTGCGCCATGACTGACAGGTCGACTGGATGCACCTACACCTCCTTATATGGTGGTCATTGGATATTCATGGGCGGGGATTTATGCTAATTGCTGATTACCGGGAGCGCGCTGTCACTTTACGATGGAATGGCATTCATGATCATACACACGTGTTTACGATCAAATCTGAGTTTCCCGCGGCGTTCCTGAATCCGGAGTAGGTTTTTAGTAGAATAGGCTTTTATGTGCAAATCTACACACAGATTTACTCACTTTTCATGAATGAGACCCATAGTTTTCACAGACATGGATGTAAACTGTAACTGCAACTTTATTGGTTGGAGGTATACAATCGCAAGGCGCTAATTCTGATTTAATTAAGGATATTACATGTGTTGGTTAGCATCATTCACAGCTTTCATTTCGTTGAATTTTAGAGTTTCCATTATAAAAGTGACACGAGCATAGTTGTGTGAAAATAACTTTTATCTTCTGAGTCCTTTTAATGTTTGAAAATCCGTTTGTAAAGGTTCTGTTAAGTTAAATTGCTCCCTGTTTTTTTCTAGCAAAAACTACACTCAAAAAGTGTTAAATAATTGGCTCTCATGAATTGAATAAATCTTTTGCTTCGTTTCTTTTCCTCATTGGTGAAAAAGTTAGGTGAGTGGTATACAGATGAAAATTACTAAATATAACAAACATCATATGCTTGCCATTCTTAAAAAAAATCACCCCAAAAAACATTCCTCCTCTAGTACTAGCTTCTGAACCTTCCAGCTGTACCAATAAATGTTTTTTTCTGTAGTTATAAACCACTCCTTTCCCTTGCAGAGAGCCAGGGGACAATACGCAACATCAGCTGGCAGAGACTATAGGTATACCAATGTGCCAGGCCATGATGGAGTACGACAAAGGCAACTACAACCGAACTGTGGAGCTGCTGCAACCTTTACGCTACAGTATAGTGGATATAGGTGGCAGTGATGCACAGGTAAGGTTCTGAGACTGTGGTAAACTTAAAGCAAACAAGAAAAAAGTCAAGACCAGACTGAAGTGCAGTTCTCTTATGCACAGTTGAAAAGCATTCAGCCTTGAGGCTTCACTTTTTTCTCTTTGGGTATCATTGATTATACTGTAATGTGTTTTCTGGAGTCAAACCGGAATCCCTGTTGTTGTGAACTAGGCCAGAGGTGAAGAACACTCTGCATAAGAGCCAAAGCCTTTCAGTCCATAAACACACCACATAGTGTGAGAATGTGGAGCACAGCGCACCAACGTATGAATAATGAATCTGTGATGGATGCTGATGGACTTCATGCATTTTATGTTCTTTGTGTTCAGAAAACTGTTCCCCAAGGTGCAAGAGTATACATACATACAGCAAAGCACAAAAGGCTAGAAAGACTCTATGTACAGAGTTGGAGCAGGGTTGTGTTTACTAATGGGTCTGTCCACTGTTGTTCACAGAGGGATCTCTTCAGTCAACTGTTCATTCATGCAGCCATGAAATCAGAGAATAAGCACCACCAGAAACTGGGAAGGTAATGCACACTAGCAATCGATTTCAGCTTCAGCAGCTTCAGTGCTGTGCGTCCTTGCCATCTCTTGTTTTTATGTGAAAGTCTGCTGAGAGATTATAAGAGAAAAAGAGAGATCTTACACTATTTCAAGCACTGGATTTCATCATGATACAGTGTAGTTGCTGCTGGGGCTGCTGTCCACTCAAGTGTTCTTTAGTTGCTGTTTCTCCATGTCCATATAGAACACAAGCTCTACGCTCCCATTATGTAACCAACATCCCCTGTCCGTACACCGTGTTATCCTTTCATTATTGATCAGGCTAGCCTCTCAGCTTGTTTCTCTAAATCTGTGTTCATATCTCTGAACTGTTCTGTGTTGCGCTGAATTCCTGCAGATGTCTTCTGGTGGAGCGCGATGCCATGAGGCCGAACTCCCCTCTGACGGATCGTCTGATGCAGACAGCCCTGGCTCTTCACACCTAGACGGGTTGCAAGGTGCGCAGAGCAGTTCCCATGCAAAAAACATCAAGAGAAGCCATAATCTGATGTGCCGGTGTTTGGCTTGAGGAGATTCCTTTGTTTTCAAGACATCTGAAACTTTTTGTACAGCTTTCTTGTCAATGAAGAGCTCAGCCTTTTCTACTGCAGACCTTTTAAGCTTTTATGTAAACACATTTGCACATTTCTCAAGATTATGAGCTAATAGTAAACACAGGTTGCCAGTTGATCCTTCCTAAGCCCTTTCCTGTTAGACCTTACTATGCGACATGCTAGCGTCGCCTATGTTGAAAAGAAAAACAAATTGTGAAGATGGTTAAAAGATGTGACTGGGGGGCTGTAGAATTTTCATGACACACTACATTATATATAGAGTCACATTTTAAGTCAATCAATATATCATTTATTCGGCACATGGAATTATACACAGTACAACTCCAGTCAAATGTGATTCCATCAGCTCCTTTAACTTGTGCACTATAATTTAATCCTATTTTGTGTCTTCTTACATTTTTGGCTGCTGCTTTATAATTGTTTGTGTTTCCGGATGGTTCTGGTAATCCATAGTTTCTGGTTGTGGATGACTTAACTGTCCACACATCCCGACCCCAGTAGCCTTTGAATGGCGTTAGCTGTAATCCACAGCAGGAATGACACAGCACCTCACATTCCCACCGTCACAGTAGTCCTTATTCACCATAAAACACAAGTTAGCTAATGTTAGTATACCTCTTTATGTATACTTTAGCTAGCTAATATAGTGTAGATGACCTGGCATAAACTCTTATTGTGTGAATATTTGATGTACGTGACCTGACATAAACTCATTATCCGTACGTGACTGGAGCCAAAGGATCTGGCATGATTCTGGCCAAATTTGGTTATGTGAAGAGAAGCAATTGTTCTCAAAGCTGGTTGTCTGAATAACAGGAAAACAGTAGCTTAAGTGACAGGAAATACCTTTTAATGTGTATTGGAAAGCAGCAGGTGTGTCAACTGATGTTGCTTGTTGGTCAGACACTACAAATTGGACGTCCAATCCTGTGTTTTGAGTCTTTTAATTCTACAAGAGGAGTTAGCATAATGTCAGAACACCAACTTCAGCCAGGTTTGCTTCCTCCTTAACGTTAAAGAGATTTGGAAAAGGACAGATGAGGTAGTTGCTGACAAATATTTAAGATCACATGAATTGTTGTTAGCTAGAAAAGATCAACGCTAATGTTTCCTTTGCTTACGTTATCTTTGCATGGCCAAATGCAGCCCTGAAGTAACTAATGTAACTTTCTACAGTAAAGAGAGAATAACGATAACTCAGCACCATGGTCTGTAGTCATTAGTCAGTAAAAAAATATGTAGAGTACTTTACTAATCCCCAGGAGGGGATCATTGGGATATGTATCTGGCAGCGCAGGAGCAATATTGACCGATCGTCTTTTCATCCTTAGTCTCTACTTCTCCCTTTTACGTTGAGACTGGAAGCCTCAATACGCATTTTTATTCCTCAAATAAAAGTTAACATCGTGAATACATCCGTCGATCACATACTGTAATCCTTGCTGTCGCCTCTTGAAGGTTTCTTGCCTGACGCTCAAAAACGATCTAATAAACACTATTGCATCCAGCTAAGTGGAACTGGTGTCACCATGTTTCATTTTGTCGAGCTTGTCTGACCTAGCAACAGTAACTACGGGGGGGGGTCAGGATGGAGGGGCTAAGGAAGGATCAATTTGCACGGTAAACAGCTTTAAATCACATGTTAGCTGATTATTTTAGCTGACAAAACTGATACCTCATAATCAATATACTGCAGAGCAATGTAAATTTCTTCTCTTAGATTTTATTAGCAAACTTCACATTTAAATATAAATACTTTTCAGAAATAAAATCCTCATGTCAATGATCAATACAAAAACCATGTTCAAAACCAATAAATATACACTTTGCATTTTGCATGTGATGACTCCGTGTGTACCACACTTTGATGCCTGTTAGCAGCAGCACAGGAAGAATATGTACTCAAATGTCGCAGTGATACAGTAGTGGTAAAAAAAGATGTCCTTGCACATGTCAGACGAGCCAAATGGAGCACTGTAAGTTCTTTTCTTTCCTCCTCTCCTCCTGCGTTGGCCCGCTCTCACAACACTGAAATAATCTCATCTTGGATCTGAGAGATCAGGATCTGGGACAGCACGATGCCTGCAATCTAGAGGACAGTAGCAGCCACTTTAGATTACAGAGCAGATTCCCTGTAACTTTACAGCCTGCGCCGAGCGTCTCAAGGTCCCCCAAGCTCATTTGGCGCAGGGAGGAAATGTTCAAAATGAGATAAGACTGTTTGGATTGTGTCACTTGAAATTACTGTACACCCATTTTACGTGGATTCTAACACTTATACATATCACTTCCTATAGAGCTGATGACAAAGTGTTCCTCACAGGGAGGACGCACATTTTCAGTTGCAAACACAGCTTTTAACAGAGCTTTTCAATAATTAACAGTTTGATTTAACAGTGGTTTGTTAAGCCGACAAATCCAGAAATGGTGTTTAGTTAGGGTGTGCAAGACAAAAAAGAGAACTTCATCATCAGATTTCCTGCACATCAAAGCAACTGGAATACTGGTGCAATTGTTCTGACAGGACTCATGGGTAATTCACACGCTTCCCTCTTAGCAGGATCTTTGGGGACCCAATCAGCCAGATACGAGAGCAAGTGAGATCAGGCTAAAGATCCGGTGGCAAAGCTGCACGCTGTGGCAGAATGCATTGTGACAGTAGCTGAATCATCTTGATAAGTAAGCGTACTAATTATTTAGAGGCAGCTTTTGATAAGTACTACAGTAATTAGATTTCGTGGCAAATCTAACATATTGACTTGACTTATTAACAGCACTTAATGCTGTGGGATTTGAGGTGTGTTGTGCAGTGGTGCTCAGTGATTAGGAGGGGAATCGTTACTATGCTTCTTTCTTTGGCCCATAATCTTACATTATCACACGCAGACTTCTACTGCGGTTGCACATTAACCCAAGCTTGCGGTCTAGAGTAATAAATGAATAATGTGCAGTTAAAAATTCATTGTCCCATTGCGCCTAGTTATTGCTGTCTAGGTATAACCCTCCATTTTAAATCAGTTCTATCCCAGTAGCCTCACATTAACCTTGCACCCTGTTGGTTTCTTTTAGAATAAGATTTTTATTAGATTTTTTTTTCATCTGTGCTTAAACAGGCTAATTCTATGTGAGACAATCTCCACTTGAGCAGGGAAGTTGGTGGAAGCTCTCTTGATATTTGTACGTGTGTTACTTCAGGAAAGGTGCTGGGTTCTGATTGATTAAGTGCTGCTCGGACTATTTCGCAGCCTCGTCCAAATGCACCATGCCAGTCTGCCTTTGAGCGAGCCGGGTCCGTCGATATGTTGATCGCTACACGCTCAATCCAGTGAGCCCCCAGTTGATGCTTATATTGACTCGTGTGCGTGTGTGAGCTTATTTAAGACAAGACTAGAGCCATTTCAGCCCAGAATTGTCTGACGTTACTGATGGCCAATGACTGTTGCCAATTAGTGCACAGCCTGAATTAAAGGAATACACTCCAAACAAAAATGGGGCTAAACAGTACCCAAAAGAGGTTCTTTGGCTTGTAATCATAGGGGAACACGTTTACAGTATGTGCTATATGGCACCCATCTTTTAAAGGAACTGTACAGTGCCTTTGTCAAATAGTGATGTATAGAATCATTAGAGGTGCCATATAGTGCCTAGGGGTGCCTTGAACCATACCTTATTATACTATGGATGAGCCAATGTGCTTTTTAATGATACTATTACCTAAAATATGAATGATTATTAATGATTTCTTCTGAAATGTTGCCTCAGAAGAATCATTTACTATATCTTTACTGAGAAACACAATACGTTTTGCTACTTGATACTTTTTCAAACCTGAAATATTTCTGTGCTCATGGGGGTGAAAAGATATAGAGCCACTGCTTTACTGTGTTATCCTCTGGAATTACACTGTTTGTAGGCTGTTTTAATGTTTTTATTCTTTCCCCAGTAAACTAAAACTAACTAAACTAAGCTGAACCAGTGGAGAACCTCTAAAGAACATAACAGAGGTTTAATAAGTGCAGCAGTAGTTCCCATGCCAAAGAACCACTGATGAACCAACATTTCTCTATATTTTTCTGTATTTCATCCCCCCAGAGAGCATTTGTTTATTAATTACTCACCCAGTGTTACGATTAATTTGTGAAGAAAACTTTTGTTTTTCTTGTATGCCTCAATGGTGAGTGAAGAATCCAAAAACGGAAAAAACTGTTGATAAATTGGAGTAAAAGAGGACTGTGTTTAACAACGGCACAATAATATCAAAACATCTGTTATCGAACTCTCACGCGGCTCGTGCAGTACGCAGGTGAAGGTTTATATTACACAAGTTGTGTGAGTGTGTAAATGAATGTTATGATATAGTTTTGCTTTAGTTTAATGTGATCCATTTGACTTCAGTTTATTAAGAATTTTCTGTTTTTTTGGATTCTTCGTTCACCAGAGACATGCGAGAAAAACAAAGTTTTCTTCCCCCAAATCAGCTTAACACTGGGTGAATAATTGATT
Organism: Epinephelus moara; assembly: GCF_006386435.1. Lineage (NCBI taxonomy): Eukaryota > Metazoa > Chordata > Actinopteri > Perciformes > Serranidae > Epinephelus > Epinephelus moara. The sequence goes on along the minus strand of NC_065525.1, from coordinate 15,741,092 downwards.
CACAAAAGATCATTTTTGGGGTGAAGTATACCTTAAAGTAAGTGCATGTGTGGGGTTACCTGCGGCAAGGCCAGACCCAGTGCGAGAGCGCCCACCAGCAACAGATGAGACTCGACCCACATCACTGCTTTGTCCGCACAGCCTACCGGGTAGATCGACTTGTTTGCCTCTAGGTAGTTCTGGGTTTGAACCCCAAAACCACACATAGTGTTGATCACTGTCTGTAAGGCAGATGGGAAAGGCAAAGACAGAAAATGGAACAGTTTGAGAGATAATCTTTCTTTTTGTCTTGTTGATGAAACGTGAAACACTGAAAATAGTTTTCAGAGAACGCTTTCACAGGCTGCTGTTTCAAGTTTTGTGTTATTTTGCATTGACAAATCTTTTAACTATTATGACAGCCAAGGGAGAGTTTTGCAGAAGCCTGTTAACTGTAAAGACTTGGAATAAAGAAGAGGAAGGAAAAGAGCAAAAGTATGATACAACCACGTGCATTTGATGTGACATGGACGGCTGTTCAGTCCCTAAAGTAGCCATGCAGTTACAGGCTGTGAACAGCAGGTTGCAGCACTGCATCAGCTCCTCTGATGTTTAATTAATTGATTGTTCACCCATGTAGAAAAAGGTTGCTGTGATCTGTTTTCCGTGTAGCATGATGTATAATCAATATTAGTGTGATGGATCTACATGCACTCTTTAGTTTTCTGTCTCCACACAAACGAGAAGGAATTGTCATTGGTGGCTTGTAAGCTGTGTTGCTGTGTATCTGCACAGAGGTTAGACAAGCAATTTGGATGTGTCTTTGTGCAAGTGCAAATGTGTGTATTCATGCATGCACGAGAACACTATTTACATATATACTGCTTGTGTGCCAGCATGCGTCCTTATCTGCACACATTTCATTTGTTATGCATGTGCAGGTGGCTGCGTGTGTTGATTCTGTGTAGACAGAAATGCCTTAAAACCTTCATGGAAAAGGGTTTAAATTTTGAAAGAGGTAAATCACCACTGTCAACACTGCCTGCACACGCACAACATGTTTCTGTAGGCTGCATATCAGACCACATATCAGCGCTCTATATGTTGGATATGAGCGTTAACGTCCCAGTTGGTTAGCTCCAGCTTTTGTCTGCAGTGACTCTTTGTCGATGCAGGTTGTGCTGCTTGATTTTAGAGACTTTTCCCTTGATTATTTTATCATTCTGAAATGTTTTTTAGTTGCAAATCACCTCATGGAGCTGGCTCCTGACTTACCGAGACACTCACAGTCACACAGCAATCATTCATGCAAGCTGCAGACTCTTCATAAGGGAGAAAGTGGCAGACCAGTTCTATGCATGACAACTAACTTCACCCAAAGGAAGGTAATATCAGCGGCAATTTAGACCTGAAGATGTAGACCTGCTGATGTCACCTCCAGGCAAGGAATTGAATAGCTTCTGCACTTTTGACACACTTGTATGTGTACTTATCCAACGTCAAAGTGACGTAAATAGTGTTTGTAGTGTCATTGTTAAGAACACAGAGAAATCTGGATTCTAAAGCTTAAAAAATATTTGTTTTGTACCATTTTGTCTAATTAGTGGCCATCAGGCAGTGAGTGCGAGATGAAGTGTTCTAACACCTGAAAACATGACATCAGTACAGAGAAAAACAGCTGCTATTGTAACCCTTATTAAGCCTGATAATCAGGAAACTGGCATTGCAGTTTCATTTTTACCCCATTCCTTTAGCCTTACATAGAGGTTCTGGTAGTTGTCTTGGGAGGGGAATTTATTTGGCTGCCCTAACCATTCAATAGTGACACATCTGTCCCTATAGCCAGCCAATTCAATTGACGCAGACGCTATGGTAGTGGTTGCGAGGAGCAGTTTACATTTTTCTGTTTTCTACATGAAACAAAGAAAAATGTTGCTACTGTACCTAGCAATGTAAAAAAAACGATGTCTCCAGTCTCAAATGTTAGCGTAACAAGCTTTCGTTGGTCAATCGTCTCTGAAATTGGGGCAAATGGCTGTCAATGGGCGTAGCGCCAGACCTGTATGAATCTCTGAACAAATCTGACAGTGTGGGCAGCAATTCGGAAGTCTGGGACCAGGATAATGCTCTCAACCTGTTAAACTTGCAGGAAGCGGATCTGTTTAGAACAGGGGTGTCAAACTCATTTTAGTTCATGGGCCACATAGAGCCCAAAATGATCTCAAGTGGCCCAGACCAGTAAATCCATTTCAGAATAAGCTATAAATAACAACACCTCCAAAATGTTCCCATTCTTTTAGGGTAAAGACGTACAAGCACATTCTGAGAACATTCATTTACAAAACAGATGACAAACAGCTTGAGATGTGGTAAGAAAAATAAGTGCATTTTCAACGATGTGTCACAGTTTTTCCACATTCTGCCAGTCTATTTCTCACTGTCATTACATGTGCATTTTCCCACACATTTTTACTCTTGTATACTCACGCTGGCTTCACCGCACTACGCTGAGTGGAAGCTATTAAAAAGGCAGGGGATAACTTATTCTTGCAAACCACTTACAAGTTTAAAGTTTTGGCAGTGCCATAGCAACACGGCTCCACCAATTATGTTTAAAGATAAAAGTCTGATACAGATTCTTTTGTACTGAAGCTGCTGATTCACAGTATTTCGCCCAGTGTTTGACATCTTGACATCATATGACCTCAGTAAGTATTCATTGTTTTTTCCGAGAACTGTACTCTGGTCATTGCCTGATATCAGACAGAAATAACTCGTGACATTCTGTTTCTATCTTTGGTCTTACATTACTTCCAATCTAGCCAATTTCTGTGGGGCTGGGAAATTTGATTTTCCTTAACCAATCACCAGAGATCAATGTACTGGCCTGAGTCTAACATCATTTTAAGGGTAGCCAAAAACAAACTATGACATCAGGCGATATCGAGAAGACATGTTGATTTAAAACAGCTTTTATAGCGGCGTCAATCCTGTCTGTGGTGCTTGCTGTTGTTATTTTTACTCCTTATTGGTTCCGGCACACCACTTGACAACAGCTTGACAATGGCTTTAGTCCTGCATGTGGCGTGGGTTTGCTAATCAACTCCCCCCTGTGGCACTCATTGATTGTTTTTTATTTTAACCGAGAAACCACTGTTTTATGTCACAATGTCAGATGAATCATTCGACTCATACTCGGTGGCGTGTGGAGATACAAAGATCTGGTTCCCAGGCAACTCTGGTCAACTTCTGAAGTGGCACTTTACTTGAAGTAGGCTACTTAGTGTTTAACTTGCTGCTGAAACCTGGTACCTCGAAGTCGTCAATATTAGGTGTGCACAGTCATCCAGTGGGTCAGATTGTACCCTTAAGCTGCCCGGTTCTTGCCCAAGGCCATATATTAGACACCCCTGGTTAAGAAGTTATTACTTTCCTCACCTGTAGACGCTGCACATCAGCACACCCACATTTCCACTTCTCTTTTATAGCATCTTAACGTCTCACTCACTTTACTCAGAGAGCCGAGTTTTAGCAGGTAACCCAGTTTTAAACTGTTGCTGTTATATTCCTTTCCTGCATGTAAGTGGCGAAGGTTGAACTCATAAGTGCAGGTCTAGAGAATCTGAAACTTTTGCACACTGTGTCCTTGGTGACTGATACATCTACACATTTATCACCCAGAGCGCCTTGAAACGCAATTAGTTGCTTGACACTACTCTGAAATCTCCTTTTATCTTTTCCAAGTGCTGCTAACTGGAAATCAACCCAAGTCTTCCTTGAAACAGTGTTTTTAAGTTGAAGTTACTTTAGTTTTCCATTAAGCTTTTATAGTAGTTTGTCCACACAGTGTAAGTCAAGAGGCGACATAGAAAAGCACGCACCTCTCCAGGAACAGGAGTGCAGCAGGAGTAAGGCACGGCACAGCGCTCGGAGCTGGGGTTCTCATGTGTGCAATTAAAGTACAGGTTCCAGGACCAGTCTGTGTAGTTGTTCCACCCACAACATTTGAACTGAGAGAGAGAGACGAAGAGAGAGATGGAGAGGAGAGCACAGCACAGGTTTATATTTAGAAACGTGGCCCTGCTCTACACTGTACATCCTGCCAGTCTGGGCTTCTCCCATGGGAAAACCCAGGCTCGCAAGTGTGCCAGTGTGTGCAGATGGAAGAGGAATATCACATGAGGAGACCCACAGAGCACAGGAACTGTATGTAACATGGAGGCTCTCATGTGGAAATCCCTCACCGAGGCCAAGATAACAAACGTAAAACACACAGCCCTGTGGTCTCTGGTTGCGGTTTCCTGGTTTAGTGCTCAGACATATTCAATAAACCACTAGCTGTGATCAATTTGAAGACGTGTGTGATGTGAATAGCTACGGACACAAGCACAGGCACTCAAGCTAAGTGGAATTGGCCACAACACCTCTTTCTGGATGTAATCCATCAGGTTCTGCAGATCCAGGTCATCCCTGTAGTGCACGATGGCTTTCTTCACAAACTTTCCCAAAGCATCCCGAGTCTAAGAGAGAGGATAGAATAATAGCTTTAATATAAACATGTGGGTAAGAAATTAATTCTGTTAAGTTTTAATAACTTCATTAAAATTACCAGAGGTGAACTTATCTACAAATGTCTATATAAGCAGGCTCCTAAGGTGCTCAGTGGTGAAACCTCTCCGGCTTTGTGACTCAGTTAATTACTCGGGCTGCATCTATAAAGGACTGCAAAGTGCCTTTTGTGAAACCTCCTTTGGACAGACACTGTGGAAATCCTTACATGACTCAAAATGGATCATTTCTGGGATCATTTTAAATCTAAGATAAAACCATTTCTCATGAGTGAGCAGACGTGTATTCACGGTTAATCCGGTGGCTTTCTTTGGATTTGATCTACCTTTTATTGTAAATTGCATATACAGTGCAGTGTAAATGCATCTTTTATAAAAGGCCACCAAGGGACACATGTAACAAATTAGCTTTCAGGCTATAAACGATACGCTATGCAGCACTAGTCTCTTCATTGAATATTCTACGCTCATGTATCTGCCCATGTAAGAATAAACATAAATAATGATGGCTGATGTCTGAGGGGAACACATAACATCCTCTTGTTTGCATTGTATGAGCATCCTGTGGGATGTATCTCGACAAGGCGGCAGCGGAGCAGGAACCGCTGCAGAGAAGGCTGCAGGAGTGCAGCACAATGATAATAAAATCATTCATGCCTTCGACATCAATGTATACAGTGCATGCCAAATACAGAGCGCACACATGCAGTGGATAATTGCTCGAATTTACCCATTTGCTATTATAATGTGGTGATTTTCATCATCTCCACTCGAGCTGAATAAACAAAACCCAGATGAAATATAAATGAAATACATTGATTTGTTTTTTAATAATCTGTAATGAGGGTTTCAAACTCGATGAGGCTGATTCAGACATTAAAATACTGTGCTACATTATTTTGTCAGCCTTCATTGTCCGTGGTTTAATATGTCTGTTATATAGCTCCTCTATTCTCACATATAAATCGAGTGTTCGAAAAGGTATTTAATGCAAATCTCCATCCTTTAAAAATTCTGAAAACAAGGAGGGGCCACGGTTACACAGGCTGAGTTCAGATGTAATATATGCTAATATGAGCGCTGTATGCTAATAAGCTGCTGAACTTTAAAATTTCATTAAGCCTGGAATGAACTTCTGTGAGCGGTTTGCTGAAGGCTCTCTGAATTGTTCTTATTGCAGCCGACGTTGGAACAGGTTATGTTGATAAATACTGTGAGCTCTATCAAAATAGCCCAAAATGTTTTATCCCGAAGTAGTTTTGCTAAATTGTTAGGATTTTAACAGCATTCTCCCGCCTCCCCTCCCCTCGCTCTGCCCTCCCCTCGTCCCACGTGGTGCGGTACGCTCGTGGGCCTCGCAGCCCACCGTCACACCTCCCCATGTCATTAGTGGCAAAGTCTCCTTCAAGGGATCTGTTGAAATGGAACATTTGGTTCCACTTTGAAGTGCCGAAGCATTTGAATCATTTAGCGGGGAAGGATGCTGGGAGGGTTGTTAAACTGCTCTGTTTAGCAGCAGGCAGTCCGAGCGCTGACAGAGAACACAAGGGAGAGGAGAGGTATCATCAGGCACCAGGCACCTCGCCACACACTGATGTCAGGGAACGCTGCCACTGCTGGCTGTTGTGTTTTTATTCTCAGTGGAGCCCTAATGGGATGTTACTGTAGGAGATAAGTGGATGCTAGCAGGGGGATCCTTCCTTTCCCTGTAGCCTTCAGATTAATCACTGGGGTCATTTGTGGGGTTCTGTCGCAGACACAGGAATGCACATACATATATGTACATTCATGCAGCCATTGAGTAGATTGCCTGTTCTCATACAGACACTTTTATTCAGCGCTCAGAACCCCCCACAACGAGTTTCAAAATGATTATTGTTTTCTAAATGGATAGAAAAAAGGATCCTCCACACAAAATTATGTTTATTCTTCAGACTTTCTTTACTTTTTCCTTGTTAAATACTGTATAATTGTACCTCTGGAGGCTTCTAAAACTCATTCAGATGAAACAATCTGAAAATGCGATATTGCTTTTTACATCCCAATTCCAAACCACACACACTAATTGTGCACGGACTTAATACAAATCTATATAGTGTACTGTTTTTGCAGTAAGTGTACCAGACATCAACACACTTTACCATTTTATCCGCAGGAAATCATACAGTAGTGTTGTGCTGTTCACCAATCAATACTAAGCTGTGGGTACGTCAATCTTAAGATTTTTTGCTGGAGCTTTAAACTTTATTTGAGCCAAAACAAAATGTCTCTGAGGATTTACTGTTTACTGGTATTTTTTGGTTTCTAGGATATTTCAGTAGCTGTCTCTCCGCCATCTTTTTGCAGCTGTGAGGAGCTCCTCCATTTCCTTCACACACTTACTTCTGGAAAATAGTGTGCATCAACAGTACACTCAGAAATAAAGGGTTCTTTTTTGAGTACACTTAGTTTGTCACTTGTCCATTACATTCTGAAGTAGTCTGAATTTGGGTCACAGCTTTAGTCTTGTTTGAATTTGTGAGGAAGATAATGTCATTAACAGGTAAACTTAAAAAAGAATATATCACTGTGCTCCAAATGGCATATTTTTTCTTTTTACTTTTGGTACTCACTGTAGCCGCCCTTACAAAGTACGCACTGTTACATGGAGTATGCATACAATTGGGACATACTACCCCATCCTAACATTGCGCCCTGAACTTTGACCCTCTTGCTTGTACATTTGTCGGAGTCCATTATGCAAAATTTGAAGTAAGAAAAGCAGATCTTAATGGTATCACTTGATGTTACCGTGGTGACACAACAAAAGCCATTCACTAAGGTCGCTGGAGACGAAGGTCAACCCTGAGAGCTCTGCTGTTGCTACTTTGCAGTGAATGTAGTTCAGTGGTTCTTAAATGGTGTGCCGTGATGCTAATCCGGGTGTGCCATTGGATTTTGTGATGACCACACATCATTATTTTGTAGTATTCAACTGGGCCTGTTGATTGACTGTATCAATATGTTGTGTGCACCCGTTTCCTAATAAAGAGGCTAACTAGAAATGTAATTTAATTTTTAAAAAAAAAAGGTTTTTCTCGCTGTTTACGTGCAGGAATTCTAAGTTTGTGACACATCAAAAGCCCAGATTGGCCACCAGTGTGAGGGATGATAACATTTAAAAGGAGAAAGCCGTGAGTGGGACGATGGATTGTTTTATTGTACGGCGCAAATTACAATAAAGCACCGGCAAAGACGACCTACCACTGAAAGAAAAGAGAAATGTCAGGAGATGCTATCATGAAAGCTACCTGTCTTATTTTTGTCTTGTTTTTATTGTCTTATGTCGTGATAAGAGTGATAACACACGTCATAGAAGCTATTGTGCACAGATATAAATACAGGTGCCTTTAGATTTTAGCTTGCCCTTAGGTGTGCCTTGGGCATATAAAGTTTGAAAACCACTGATGTAGTTTTAACTTTTCAGTAATGACTGCATACATTGCAGATTCTAACATTATATTCACAGCAGTAAAATTTAATTAGCATTTCTTTGTCATAGTTATGTCCTTCAGCTGTTGGTTATCCTTAAGATTATTATTTTGTTTACTTAAATTCCTCTTCCTATTATTTCTCTCAGTTTGACTGGTAACCAGTCACCTGAATGGGCTGTCATCTGTGTCATTCGTCATTGTGGCTTCTGACAGCTGTCAAAATAAGATGTCAAAAAGTTGTCAAGCTGTCATCTGTCTGTGGCTCAGTTTATGTGACGCCTCTTCGGAAGAGGCTCTTCCGCTGCGCAAAGGACTATGGGTAAGAACAGCCAGTAAAAGCATGCAGGCTTGTATACTGTGAAATGTGACTGGATGCAGTAGGACATCCTGGTGTCTCTGGCCTACTGCATTTAACATACTATGTATGCAAATCTTTTTTTTGGCACACTAAATAGTAGTTATACACGGGTCAGGGTTTCTTAAAGCCCGCACCATCTGGGCCTGATATGAGAATCCGCCCTGCTCAACTCATTAACATATGATTGGTGAACCTGAACCCAATCTGCAAACTGGAGCTGAAAGTTTCTGGTAATGACCATCACTGACAACCTGTGTGCTGTTGGCTGTATTGTACGTCATTTTCAGTAAATATCACATCGTAAAACGTGTTTTGTGTTTTAAAGTACAAACGTAGGACATCTGATATCCTGCCTGGTATGTTTATCGCTGTTGATAGGTGCAGTGGTTTGCTTACATGACGTTCCAGAATATGTAATAGATTCAGTGTGGATGGAGAGGCGTACTACCTGGTGTACTACCTACATATTTGCAGAGGGAAATATTTTTATTGGAGATAATAATTTGTGAGATTTAAATATGTGGGACTTCAACAGATTTCCCTGGTCAAAATTAAATAACAGAAAGCCTTAGCACAGCAGTGCAATGATAAAGCTGCTTACTGTGTGACAGAGACAAGAGAGATTTGGAGAAAGGGGAGGAGAAAGTGGACGGTGGACTTTTGCACAGTGTTTCTGAAAGTTATTAATAACACAAAACAAACCTCACGGACTGCATTTTTTCATCTGCGTAATATTGCGAAAATTAGGCCTATCCTGACCCGAAAAGATGCAGAAAAATTGGTCCACGCTTTTGTTACCTCTAGGCTGGATTACTGTAACTCTCTATTATCAGGTAGCTCTAGTAAGTCCTTAAAAACTCTCCAGCTAATTCAGAATGCAGCAGCACGTGTACTAACAGGAACTAAGAAAC
>NC_065525.1:15726294-15731126 GCF_006386435.1 Epinephelus moara | reverse complement strand
TCCTGGAAGAGGGATCCCTCCTCAGTTGCTCTTCCTGAGGTTTCTACCGTTTTTTTTTCCCCGTTAAAGGGGCTTTTTTGGGGAGTTTTTCCTTATCCGCTGCGAGGGTCATAAGGACAGAGGGATGTCGTATGCTGTAAAGCCCTGTGAGGCAAATTGTGATTTGTGATATTGGGCTTTATAAATAAAATTGAAATTGAATTGAACTAAACTCAGAATGCTGCTTTGTTACTCTATGACCCACTTGCCTGAACCTGAGATATTTTCTAACAAGCTTACCTGAACTGCCTGACCCATGGGTTGTAGGTAGACATGCGCATCACCACTACATATCATGGTAATACTTCTGGAATGCACAGTATATATATATTTTTTCCAGAACACTTAATTAAGTTACTTTTATCCAGGTGTAGTCATGGACAGTAATATACATGCAACCTGTTGTGACAGGTTACGCTGTATTAATTAGAAAGGGTTGGGAACCACTTCTGGCTTCTTACAATTGAATATTATCATCATGACACCAACTTTGGTTATAATACTTGCCATTTGCCATAGTTATTCAGTAGTGCTTCCGTTGGAGGTAAAAGTGAAAGTGAATGCACTCAAAAAGTATGTAATAATCCTTAATAACAAATTAATTCACTACTAATACTCAGTACAACGTGCAGTCAGATTTGTATCCGAGAAAAAACTGTGTGCACAGCTACGGCAAGTGCAGTAGGTCAAAGCTGAATCAGAAGTGTGTAAACCGTGATGGATGTTATCAATGAACAGTATAGATATCCAGGGGTCCCTCTGATCCTTAAAGTCTTAAAAGGCATTGAATTCATTAAGAAATAAAAACCAGGCCTTAACTGGTATTTAAATGTCTTAAATCAAGCTTTCAAAGGTCTTAAAAATGATAAGATATGGGAGGTAGAATTTTATCAATCGCTATTTTTTCTGGACTTTGCATCAGAAAATCTCAAAGTAATTGTTAATTTTAAAAAAAAAGGTAATATATATATATATATATATATATACATATTTGGGCAAAATTATCCCCAACCCTAAGTAATTGATGTGGGTTCATGTTTCTATTGTTTCTATCTTTTTTATTCGCATTAAACTCATTAGAAGTCTTAAAAACCACTTGTCTAAAGTCGTAGGAACCCTGGGCACCATTCCCCTTCATTTTGTGCACCAAATAAGTCTAAACTGGAGGTCTGATCATCTGACTATGTTTCTTGCCTCGTCTCTTAGTTCACTAGTCTCATTACAAATAGGAAAGAAGACCCAAGTTGTAATAAACTAGAATTATACTTAAAGTATTTTCCAGTTAAGTCAGTGTAAGTCGGTGCATCCAGAGAGAATAAGGATGCTCTCCTCTCCTTTCTGGCAGTCTGCAAAATAAACCTGAGACACACATTCTCAGGGCTCATAGACAGCGACACAAACACTGATTTCCATTGTTGCACCGGTGTATACTGTATGTGTGTTTCTCTCTCTGTGTATGCGGTGTGGCTCAAACATCAACAAGACATCCCCCCTGTGGGCTCAGGCGGCCCATCTGTGGGTTCAGATGCTATGCCTTATTAAGTTTTATACACTGTAGTTCACAAATGCACAGAATGCCCGAAGAACACGCTAGATCAATGGCACACAGGGGCATTCATGGTCGATGGCAGTGTCACTGTGGAAGGGAACTGGAGACCAAATGTGACCTTTATGGAGACTTTATGTTATAGAATAACTCAGCCTGTGCACAGTTTTGTCAGTATGGAGACGGAGTACCTGATCGGAGTAGAAGAAGCCCAGGATTGCTATGGCCAGCTGGGTGAGGAAGACCAATGTCAGGCTGAAGGAGAACTAGAGTGAGAGAAGACACAAGTATTAAAGCACAGTCTGACTAAGGCAGAATCAAAACTGTCAGATTTGTTGTTACACACGAGATGTAAGGCTTGGCTTTGGATTAAATATAATTTGAGCTACCGTATCGGAAGCAAAGCACAGCGCCAGTATTAGTAATGTGTCTGTTATGTCTATTACTGTCTTGAGGAGGCGAATGTTCTCTCGAAGGGCTCCGATGCAGCCACAGAAAGTGATGAAGAACATGACCACCCCCACCACAATTAGGATGACAGCCGGGTCGATCAGGAACGTGTCCCGCACCGTGTCTGGCAGAAAGACAGGAACAGCCCCTGTTTAGATATCTGTCCTACCTTTACTTCTTTTCCTCCCTGCTTCTCTTTCTATTTGTCCAACCATTGTTAAAATTCATTCCTCGACCCCACACCCATTTTCTTTTGTTTTCTCATCCTCTCTTCCAACACTGGCTGCATTCATTCTCGTAAAATATCAGTGAGCTGTTGTGGATTATACAGGGTGAAGAGGCGTAATCAGTGGGATGAGCTCAGGTTAATCATTTTCAGTGTCCATCTACTGCATATTACAAATTGAATGTGAAAATAATGACACAAGGTAAAATTAGGACAACGCTAAACCTTGCCAACCCACTAAACGTGACAAGCGATTGTTTTGTGTTGGGGTGGCTCAACAGGGGTGCAGCTAAAAGAGGCCACCATCTCACACCAGCACAGCTCGAGAGACAACAGGAGCTTGATGGACATAACTCAATATAACAAATGTGCACATTCTACAGGTAAAACACAGAAAAAGTCCTTTACACACCAGGGGCGTTATTTTTATGCGGCCACTTTACACTTTTAAAACTTGTTTTTGTCATGAGCACTTTTACACAGAACATAATTACTACGCAGTGGAAAAAAAGACATTTTTCTTTCTTGAACGAGGTCGAGTTGTCTGAGTTATGACGCAGAGAATAAAGGAATCAACCAATGACATTGGGCGGATGAGACATCGTGTCACAACATCATGACAGTGGCGGGCGTGCTGATTGTTTGAGTTTCTCAGCACCTTGTATTACATGACAGAGGACATTATAAAGACAAGGACAACATGAGTAGCACTGGTGAACAGCAACACAGATGCTCTGCAGTCTGAACCAAGATGGCAAACTTAATCACTCCTTTCAACCTTGACAAAGGCAGCGCATTCCAGATCTACTCCTTTCACTCTTACCTTTCACAATAAAAGCCTTAGACATATACTTTATGTCGATTCAACTAGGGCGAATCTATTTAATTCCTACTACTGGGTGGTCGTCTTTTCGGATTATCGTGGCCTAAAATGCCTGATTTCATGGCAGCTTTTCCAAAAAAATTGCAGTGCATACCACAGTGTTTTTAGGCGCACTAATGTCACCATTAACCATGCATGTTTAATGCATGCCCCGGATTCGTCAAGCACTTGCAATATATCTGGATATAACAGCCTCTGTTATTGTCATCTGTCTTGTCTGTTGTCCACATGTTTCAGCCATATTCTGGGTGTGTCTTGTCATTAGAAAACTGTTTGTCAACTAGTGACTTTTGTTTGTGCTCAACCACAACGTTGCACACAGTGCAGAACAGTTTATCCCTGCTTTGGAACAACATCAGGGAATTGCCTCGCATCGTCTTTAGCCGTCATTTTTGTTGGCAGATGTGATACAGCTGTGTCGCACATGTCTGCGTTCTCACAACCAGAGACGAGGAATTTAGCGACGTTGTGCAGGGGACTGCAGTGATTGGTGAAACTCGCAGGAAACTATGATGATTGGTCAGATTTGTAGAAAATGTGAAAAATTCACAGGCATTGGTTGAGTCTGTGGTAATTGTTGCGATCACAACATCCTGGAGGAGCTGCTGTTCCAACCTTTAATTGAACAAGTATTACAATTGAATACAAATATTTGCAGGCGAGTGTTTGGCATTTTTGTGTTCTTTATTTGTCACGCTCCCTGGTGTGCAAAGGCCCTAATAAACAATTTTTGCAGAACTTTAGAACTGTGAAAAAATGCCTTTGTGTGTACCTGAATGTGGAAATAGTGTGTCAGGGACATACCTGTAGCCTTCTGGACTTTAGCGTACACCCCGATGGCTACAATCAACAAGGAGAAAACCTGAAGGGAAAGAGGGACATTGTAAATCACAAAGACTTGAATCAATTAGCAAGTCGCTCAGATCTGATGTTGCTTCATGTTTTGCTTCAAGACGATTTTAGTATCTGGTAGTTCCACAGTGGCTGTAAAATAGTGCTGCAGTAATTTATTATGATAATGGGAAAATGAAACATGGGCATCGGCGAGGGTTCGGCCTGGTTAGATAAATAGTTAGACATTTTTGGGAAAAACATTTATTCCCTTTCTAATAGAAAGTTTCATGAGAAGATAAACCCACTCTCAAAACATGAGGGTGGCATCGATCTTCTCAGCTAACTCTTAACAGGTAGAGAAATAAGCTAAATTCCCCAAATCTTGCACTACTCTTGAAGAGTTTAGATGAGAATTTGGGATCCATTATCTTTCTTAATTATCTAATGCAAAATTTGAAAACCGCACCAGTCATTGATGTGTAACTCCTCTTATTTCAATGTGTGAAAAACTTGCGAGGACAATATGGTGCTGCTAGTGAGCTGCCTTTGTTTTGAGCAGACTCTATTTGCACGGTCAACCAGGACAGGTGTGATCAGATTAGTGACAGTGTGTCTTTCCTCAGGTGCTGGCTGTAGTAGTCATGGCAACAGCGCCAGTTTATGTGTTTCCCATAAACAGACAGATGGACGTCAGTGGGGAAAAAAATGACAAAACATATGGAGCTTGGCTTTAATCATCTGAGTTTGGAGTGGAGAATTAGTTTTTCTGGCAAACTGGGTCTGCCTGTGATTTTAAAGGAAATCCTTCAGAGCCTCTTTCCTCAGTTTGTACATAGGAGTATTTCTGTAAGAAT
>NC_065525.1:15667149-15725794 GCF_006386435.1 Epinephelus moara | reverse complement strand
TTTGGTCAGCCTAAATCAATATGCTAACAGTCCAATCAACCCAGGAGTATTATTATGCATTATTTCATCCCCATCCCCACCCTGGCTAGTACTCCGTTCTGTCCAGTTTTCCTCCTCAGTTGATTGAACTATTTAAAATTTCTTAGAGAAAGCAGAGTTGTGGAGTGTGGAGTGAACAGGAGTGCCTCTTTGACATGTCCTCACAATTGTGCATTGATAGAGTGGAGAAGTAAAGAAGTGGACAGAAATTGCTGCAGCCCCTGAAATCCCCATTTAATATGCTATATGCTATGGCTAGCTAGCTAACCACTGTTGGGGGCTACTTGCAAGCTCACGTTAGCTACTGGAATGTTTGCTATTAGTCTATGAACTAACTGTACGTTTCAGCTGAATCCTGTTCACTTCAAAAGTCACATTATATAACCATTTATATGAGTGAAGCCAGTAATACTCAGCTGAAATGTAAGGTTAGCTCGTGGGCTTACATTCTAGTAGCTAATGTTAGCTTACTAGCAGCCTCGTTTGGGATGGGGACAGTGGTTAGCTAGCTAGCTATTCCATAAAGCATACTCCCCTAGCAAATTTTAAGGCTGCAATATCTTCTGTCCATAATCTTGCAAATAGAGACTCTACAAGATCCCCAGTTTTTGCAAAATCTCATTCTGTGACTAAAAACGCTCTGACTCATGACACATTGTCTAAGGGTGTGAGAGGGTGTCAAACTTTAGTCTTTTCAAAGTCTCTTTCAAAGTATTCTAGTGTATGGTAGGCATTAATTATTTATGATTCAGCAAAGATTCTTTTAAATGCATGAAAATGCATCACACTTTTCATCAGCACCAACAATGAAACCTTATGATGAATCATACACAATTATAATTGCATTACCATGAACCTCACTTTACTTAACACATACAACTGATAACTTATGATACTGCATGAACTTTGAGTCCTTACTACAGTTGATTGGTGAGTGTGTGTAGGCGAGCATAGGTAGTCATAATGCGTTAAAATCCCCATCAGTCAACCTCTAGTTTAATAACTAGTCAAGAGCATCTATACTAAGACACTTGACAATTCATATAGGCTTAGTCACCTCTATGTTTGATGACTGTTGATACTGTGCATCAGTAAGCATTATGTGTGTTTATGAATGTAGAAATAGAGCATGATAAATGCATTGTAGTTCACTGAATGCCCTCATAACACCTTATAGATGTGGTCTTCACAGAAAGCGTTACCGAAAATTGAAACCAGGATGCATCAGGATTTGTCATATTGTATCTTTTATTTTCCATTTTTTCACATTACTCACACTGCCCCTGTTGTGCTTGGAGAGTGAGGTGGCAGTGGTGTAGTTCAAGGTTAGCTTAGAAGCCCCCTGGTTGTTCTGTTGACACTGTGAAGAACTGAAACCACTTTCCACCAGTTTTGGTTAGATTACTAGGCGAGCTGTTTCACCCCGTTTCCAGTCTTTATCCTAAGGTAAGGTAACCAGCTGTTTGCAGTAGCTGCAGAAGTGAGAATGGTACCAGTGACAAAAGTAATCATCTGATTGTGGCAAAAAAAAAAAGAAGCAAATAAGCACATTTCCTAAAATGTCAAAAAATCAGTCATTACTTGGTGACCATTCATGCTTCACTTGGTTCTGATCACAGGCTGTATTAAAAAAGTGCGCATTGCCACCATGACATCACCCATTGGTTTAAGGAATACCATTTTGAGACCTCAAGTTAGAAGTGCCCATATTCAGCCGAGAGGGTAGAGTCAAGAGTCAAGCTTGGTCATACCGTTGCACCGAGGCCTCCTTTAGCAGCAGTATGAGCAGCATTTTTTGACGCTATGAGCAACTGTTGTTACGCAGCAAGAATGTCTGCATAGGGCAGATGGAAGGGGTAGTAGATGGGTCAAACAAGCTCTGGACTTCTACTTAGGACACCCCTGTTAGGTTATGTTAATAACAACGTAGTGCGCTACTATCTATAGCATACATGTGTCACATGTGACATACTTATTTTGAGCTAAACCATAATGTTTTTTTCTAAACATAACCATGTATTTCCCTGATCCTAAGGAAGTAAACCTAAAGATGAAGTGTCTTAGCTCAGCTTAGTTTATTTTGAAAAGAGACTGTATGCATTTAACAAGACGGAAACTGTACATTTAGCCTACTGTGAAAACTAAAGTTCATTGTGAAAGACACAATGCATGTAATTAGCGTTAATTGACATGACGACCCTAAACATCCAAAACCAACCCTTGAGGGGTACCTGGAGCATCATAGTTTGACATATAGCGCCACTGACCAAGCATAGGTATTTCATGTGTTGGGAGTAAGAATGTGTTGGAGAAGCTGTGGAGGAGTAAGGGGTGGATCTGACTGAGAATCTGATGACACTATGCACCCCCACCTATAACGGCGACCGAACCACACACTGTGAGAGGGATACATATTGTTACGCCATAGTAGCAACTTGTCAATCACAAAGTAATCACTCCCCAACCAGTGGAGTCGCCCCCTCTTGGCCTTTAGAAAGAATGCAGGTTTAAGGCACTTCCCCATTGGCTTTACTTTTCGGATCCAGAGGCTACACCCACTTCTTTTATACAGTCTATGGTTTTGATACAGCATTCACATGTTGATGTTGAAAAGCAGGAGCAGAATATCCTTAGATAAACTTTTCAATTCTAAAGTCAAACTGGAGACAAACAGACACCAGCTTCTAGTCATCCAGCTGCA
Source organism: Epinephelus moara (assembly GCF_006386435.1). Lineage (NCBI taxonomy): Eukaryota > Metazoa > Chordata > Actinopteri > Perciformes > Serranidae > Epinephelus > Epinephelus moara. The sequence continues at coordinate 15,723,054 of NC_065525.1, read as the reverse complement.
AAAATAAAATAAATCATAAAATATTAAAAAGAACAGAATGGGAGACAAGCAAAAAAAAAAAAAAGCCAACAGAAAAGAAGACATGCTGCTGATGCTCTTGGTGGGTTCGGATAGTCACAGCTCTGTTCATGTGAACAAAATCAGATGGCATAGGAAAAGAGAAAGAGGGGGAGAAAGAGAATCTGTAAGGCTCATTTGTCATCTTTCTCAGGACTGCTGATGACTTCAGCCATGATGTATCACTCTTACAGAGGCAAAGTTAAATTGAACTTATGGTTGCAATGTCTAAACTCTAATGATGTCAATCTCTTGATCTCTCCCTTTGTGAATAAAGTTTACATCATGTTCGAACAGGCATTCAGTCAGGGACATGGCAGGCCGAAGAGACGAGGGGAAGAACAGAGGAGAAGAGGGGAAGGTGATTAAATGGCTGCAGTTTCAAAGTGCTTGCTTTTTTCTTTTTTTCTTTTTCTTTTTATGCAGAGATGCCATTCTGGTTATTTGGCAAAGCATAGCATGTACAACAGGATTATGGCCAATAACTAATGAGCTATTTAGTGTTGGCAAGGCTGGCTGAAGAGATGGTCCTGCCTGCTGCTCACTTTGTACACTCATGTAGTATAAACACATATGACAGCACATACATTCACTGTGAGCTAAAATCCAAGTTAAGTTCTGAAATCTGGAACAGACTTAAGGACCTGACATGTAGCATGGATGTAAAGTTAGTGTTTGTCTTCTTTGTAACCACTTGGCTGTATTTTTTTTAAAAATTTATCTCCACATTTCTGACTTTCCCTGGTCTGCTACAGAATATCTTTTTGTTCTATTAGGGTTTATGTTTACATCTTGATACTGTAACTCTATTATGTTAGTCTAATCTGCACACATGACAGGTATTACATGTCTGTCCATCCTGGGAGAGGAGTCCCTCCTCTGTGTCTCTTCCCAAAGTTTCTTTCTATTTTTCATCGTTAATTAAAGGGTTTTTCTAGGGGAGCCTTTCTGGAGGGTCTAAGGATAGACGGTGCCATTTGCTGTACATATTGTAAAACCCTGTGAGGCAAATTTATGATTTGTGATATTGGACTATATAAATAATATTGACTTGACTCTAAGCTAGCATTGGACTCACTAACTGTGTGTGTGGGAGTGTGCTAGTGCGTTTGTAATTAGCTCAGCCTCCAACTGATCTCAGAACTCACTATTTATTCCTCTCATCTCGGCACATTCATGAAGAATACATTTTTCGCTGGACCTAGTGTTAATTCATGCCACCCCTGGTGAACTCGCTTCTGACTGCATCTTTCCATTGACTGCCCCTAAAATTAGTTTTGCATTCTGTCTGAACATACAGTAACTTCAGCAGTAAAAATTGTTACCAGAGAGTTCCAGCAGGGGGAGCAGGTTTGTTTGTGTGTTGGGTAAATGTGGGCCCTTGTGCATTTTAGGCCCTGTCAACACATTCATTCATTTTCCATGCCCACTTATCCTGTTGGGGGTCGCGAGGGGGTTGGAGCCTATCCCAGCTGACATTGGGCGAGAGGCAGGGTCACCAGACTATCACAGGGCTGACACATAGCGGCAGACAACCATTCACAATCACATTCACACCTACAGCCAATTTAGAGTCACCAGCTTGACCTAACCTGTATGTCTTTGGATTGTGGAAGATTAAAAGGAAAAACTATCCTATGAAAATATGTTTTAAGCAATGATTTAAAAACAGATAATAAGCTAGCATGCTTTATCTCCTCAGGCAACGAATTCCACATCCTCGGGACCTTGATGGCAAATGTTCGATCACCTTTAGTTACCAGCGTTGATCTAAGGACGGCTAGTGAGGTTAAATTTAAGGATCTCAGGTCATGACTTGGAGCGTATGGTGTCAGAAGCTCAGCTACATAAATGGGGGCTAAACCATGTTGAGCCTGAAACGCTATTAAAGGAAACTTTGAAGTTAACTTGCAACCAATGGAGGGAGGTGAGAATTGGAGGGATATGTGACCGACAAGTCATCCCGATAAAAAACAAGCAGTGGCGTTCTGTAATAGTTGAAGTCTAGCTACAGAAGATTTACTGATGTATGTCAGAGGTATGCGAGAATATATAAGCATGAATAAGCCTTTCTAGGTCAGGAGAAGACACAGCTAAATTTTGGTAACATTTCATAGGTGGAAGTAGCAGGATTGTATGAGATTGCTTGCATGTGGCTCAAAGTTCAGTTGAGAATCAAATGTGATGCCTAAATCTTGCTATAGATTTTTTGTTAATTGCCAGAGGTTTAATAAAGGGTTGTAATTCACTTGCTGGGTGATCAAGGCCAAAGATTATTGCTTCAGTCTTGTCTGAGTTAAGCTGCAGAAAACTACAAGTCTCTTCCATTCCTTGATAGCATTTAAGCACTCATTTAAAGTGCTCATACTGCTAACATTATCTGGCTTAAAGGACAAGTAAATTTGTGTGTCATCAGCATAACCGTGCTAGGATTAAGATGACTGATAATGCGTTCTTTTGGAGGTATATGAAAGGAAAACAAAATGGGACCATGAATAGATCCCTGTGGCACCCAACACACCAGTGGAGCTGAAGACAAAACAAAATCACCCAAGGAGACACAACATTTTCTGTCTGAGAGATATGATTCAAACCATTTAAGAGCAGTCCCAGATACACCTACACACAGATTCAGTCCACCTTTTTGAGAACTTTGGCTATGAAAGAAAGCTTAGAAATGGGCCTATAGTTCTGTGGAAGAGATTTATCAAGGTTAGGCTTTTTTTTTAATAAAGGCTGATTGCTGGCTTGCTTGAAATAATAAGTGACGCAACCAGATGTAAGGAAACAATTAACAATGTGAAGCAAACTAGGGACGATGGCACCCATAACCTCTTTCAGGGGTGGGGTGGGAAAAATATCGAGAGGGCTTGAAAAGAAACACATAGTATCACTGAGCTCAGGAAGAGATATTTGCTGAAAATTGCTGAGTAGTTCAGGACAGGCCGTGTAATCGGACATATCAGCAACAGCAGTGGTAGAAGACGGGGCGTTTGGAGCTTTTGAAGAGGCTAGCAAAACAGGGGGAGCAGGGTTGATGAGTCTATTAAAAAGGAATTTAGGATTATGTTTGTTACTGGTGATTTAGTGTGGTTTTGTATTGTAAAGTAATATTAAATGACTCAGCTGGCTAGGGTTTTCTACTGCTAGCTGCACCGTTGTCCTCAGGGTGATTTAACCTTAAGAGTGGAAAAATACTGTTATAGCTGTTGCTGAAATATGCTATTTTATTTATTTCTATATTATTTCTAGTTTTCTACATTGAAAGCACGTACTGTGAGTGAATATCTTAAATGTTTTTTATTATTATTACAGTAAATGAATGAGTTTCAAAGAGTATTTATAGAATATGTATGTTATGTAGTCCCCCACTGCTGGTACCTGATGGGAAAATTATACGCAGTGGTAATGTAAATATCACTGTTGAATAATAAAATCCAGACTGTTGCTTTTATTTGCTTTTAGCATAGAGCAGTGTTATTGATGTGTTTGTGTTTCACAGAACAGGGGTTATAAGTACAGTACAGAGAGCGAGAGATGTTTAATGTGAGAATTGCATAGTATTATGTATCTTGATATATCAGTTTTTATGGACATTGTTGTTGAGGCTTGATACTCCCTCTTTCAGGGCTTTTACATGTTTGTGTCAGACAAATCCATGTGGTCATGATAGTGTGGCAGCTCAGTTTAGTGATTTAGACAGTTAAGGTGAGTGTGTTTCACCCAACAATCCTGCCTCATGCAGCTTTCAAAGAATGACCAATACTTCTGCTCACTCAGCAAAGCTACAGCACCACTCCAGCCTCTGTCCCTGAGCAACTTCTCTATTCCTTCTCCTAGAATTACTATCCTAAACTTCCACTTCAGAGCCTGGCCGGGCGAGCCGACCTGGCGCTGGCTGGCCCTTGACGACATTGATGGCTTGAGTAAGTGAGACATTTGCACGGTCAGTCTGTGGCCTTGCTGACCGAGGATCATAGCCATCTCTCTGCCAGAACGTCTGACTTCATTATCAAGCAGCGGGAGGAGACACACGGAGACCTTAACTCTGTCTCAGGAGACACACAAGCCGGCAAATCACCTCCATCTCAGTGTTTGATAATCTTTATCCTCTGCTTTCTTGCTGTTACTACCTGTCTCAGGCCTGATGCTTTCTGATATCCTCTCTGAGCGGTGCTGGAGAAGGGCAGACAAAGAGAAATGGCAGGAGGAAAGAGAGAGGTAGGAGGGAAGAGCAAGCTTGTCGTAACAACTCGTTTTAGTGTGTTACTAGGAGAGCAGACCCGTAGATTAAAAGGGTACATTTTGCACTTTTTCTGTGTCTCTCATTTGGCTCCCTCTCTAGCATTCTCTTTACCTCACGCTCATTACCGCAGTGCCTTTTATCAACAGCGCATCTGAATTTAGCTCTGTGTCTATGTCCTTCTTTCTAATTCTTCCTTATTCAGAACCTCTCTCCTGCTCTTTCTCTGTGGGCGAGGATGACAGAAGCCGAGAATCATAGACACCCAACAGCTTTCTGTAGGCCCTCGAGTCATCCCTGCTGCTCTCTGATCACAAGGGATGAACAACAACCACCTGAAAGAGACAGTGCATAAATGTTCACACTTACCCTGTACTGAATTTGATGGTTGCCACAGATGTCATTGTCACACATTCTTTAATAGCTCTGTTCTATTCTATAAATTGCATTTTAATAGATCATGCATTATTGCCAGATTCCTGGCAAAGCTGGGTCAAATTTAAGAGGAATCTGGCAATAAAGTGTAATCAAATCTGTTCTTTTTCTCCTCATATTGTGTTCTGTTCTGCCCCAATGATTAGATTATCACATCTAGATTATCTATTCGGTCCTATAAAGTTGTGAATGTAAAAGATAAAGCAGGAAATGGTGTGTGGCAAATGTTACAACATATAAACATGACCAGGAGCTGAGAGTCAAGGCAGCAGCTCAATGCTGCTGCACTTAAACAGGGCACAGAGGTGCTTTGATTTAAATACTAACATGAGCATACTCATAATGCTAATATGTTAATATCAAGCGACTAATGTTTAGAAGGTTCACTATCTAAGTTTAGTGTGTTATAATGTTAACACTTGACAATTAGTACTCAACACAAGGTATAACTGAAGGTTATGGGAATCTAAGATATTTTGGCAAGTGAATTTTTGGGTCACAGACCAAAATTGGAATTGCACAAGTTAAAATTTTGAGCTGATAAAACACAAATGTCAACCTTGTGGTGGTGCTAGAGGAAAATACAGGGGATCATCAAAGTATATATTATTAATCACTGAATTTCATGCTATTTCATCCAGTAGATGATGAGATATTTAACTAAGTGGATAAGTGGAAAAACTTGACCTGCTGGTGCCATAAGATAAATAGTCAGTGAAACCAAAGTAATTTGCATTCCTCCTCTAGGATATCTGTAGCAAATTTAATGGAAATCCATCCAATAGTTGTCAAGATATATCATAAAAAATTCAACCTTGGTGGCACTAGAGGAAGTTGGAGGATGACCAAAGTAATTAGTATTCACAGGGACATGAATATCTGAAGAAAATATTATAGCAATCCATCCAAAATTGTTGAGATATTTCAGTCTGTCCCAAAGTGGTGGACTCGCAGACCAACAGCGAGAGCACATGGCCAGTAAAAAAATGGTTTATAAAATGTTATGGTTTTAATAGCATGTGGTGTTTAATGTGGCACTTAGTTGATGTCTACATTATGTTGTTGCAAATATTCTTGTTCTATTCTTGTTGCAGACTATCTAAAAAGTAAGTCCATCCATTAAAACCAATGTACCATTAAGAGGAATTATTTTTATGTAGCAATGATGTAAACAGCAGCACAGAAATGACAAATGAAACTCAAGGCCACCCAGTGATGTAATTGTAATGGGGAAAGTGCTGTACAACTCCGATAACTGTGCTGTTAAGTTAAAAGTCTTTCTTGCTTCTGCTTCCAAGAGATGCTGTTAAATCATAGAGTACAGCAGGAACAGTGAGCCTGGAGCTGTTTTGGAAAATTGTTCTGCGATGGAACAGCATTAACTGTTGAATTGTCAATTTTCACCACCACAGGGAAATAGAATGAGCTCTGAGATAGATTTCCAGCTGATTGGCATTAACCATGTGATGCTGTTCCGTTATATTGTTCAGGATGCAGCCAGTGGGAGTGGGAGATTGGAAAAAAAATAGTGAATTATTTTCATGTTACTCGTTAAGTGCATCATGAAACCCCTGTACATCACACCCAAAGCCACATTTCCACCAAATAACAGTATGCGGCTGTATTAGGCTCATGAGTGTCTCTGCCCCCTAGTGGTCAAAAATACTTAATGCAGCTTTAAGATCGCTTTACGCTTTGCATGTACACAAAACATCTGGAAATATGGCTTGTACTCAACACTACCGTAAAACTTAAAAGCCCATCACGTTTTCATCCTCACATCTCCATCTCCACATGGAATCATTTTCTCAAGGACACACCAGGTGGCAGTGAAGTGGATGCTGGGAGGCATCCTGAGCCATCTTGAAATGGGAAGAAAGCCCTCCTCAGATTGGATGGACAGAGTGTGATGACCTGACCACTTCAGTCTGCCCCCCAGTATGCGATAACACCACTGCTTCAATGCGACAGGACATTAAAATCCATGAGGAGCATTGTGGCTCTTCTCTCAGTTGCACTGTTTTCCTACAGTAGACAGGAAGTTGCTGCATCTGTTAGTTTCAATGCGAGCCTGGCAACAACTTTGTTTTAGTCAGGCAGCTGTGAAAGCAGCAGATGAGCGGGGGAGCAGGCGCCACCCATGTGATGACACTTTCTGACACTGACATTTGACAAACGTCTGCTTATTATCGCTGTGTGACCCTGGTAAAACTTGACCTTGACACTTCAAACACTATCTCCTCCACCCAGTAGCATTCAGTGAACCTCCTTATTATGGAAATACCATTTACCACCTATAGTTCTTTCCTTGATGCTCTTCTATTTTTCACTTTATTCTTATTGTCTATTTGATGCCTCCCCCGCACGCACACATTCACACACACTCTTCAGTCTCCCAGCCGTATCGCTGAAGTGCGACCATATGACTGATCTGCGCGCCAACTGTAATCCTCTCTCTTCTCTTTCTCAACTGAAGGATCGCTTCCTTCACTTCTTTTTCAAGTTGTTTTTCTTCCACCAGATGGAAAATCACCTGTTTTTTCTGGAGAAGATAATAGGATAGCTGCTGGCAGCAGTACACCTTGCTGGGTAAAAAAAAAAGGATCCAAATGACGCTGCATTGGGTTAAGTTGTAACATGTTTAACTAGGCTTGAAATGGACACCGTTATAGTGTGAGATATGGTTTACACTGATGTTTACAGATTACAGATTTACAGATTATTGTTCCATCTGCCAGCATCACTCATCCCACTAAAGGCAATGATGTGTTTATGATGTAGTATGCTTTTTTAGATCTAAGTGAAAAAAATGGAGAAAAGCACAGCATCAGTTGTGTGTTTAAATGTCTTATACAACATCTCTTGCATTTACTTGACAAGGACCTCTTGTCACTGTGCAAATAATGCCTCTTGTCTCCTGTAGAAATAGCATGACATTGCTATTATACCACAAACATTCTTAGAGAGCAGGTCAAGGTGGATGTAGGAGTCTAAAAACCGCGTGACCCTTCTGTCATGACTGGTGTTTGCATTCAGGTTTATACAAAGTGTCAGTATTGGTTTCTTTTAACCCTAACCATGACCATTTTTTCATGTCTAAACTTCACCAAAAGTTGACCAAAGTGGTGGAAAACACAAATATGGATCATTTCTCTAGTGATCATTTGTAACAACTTTGAAAGGCACTGACAACGTTATTCCTGCTCAAAGGGTCATCAAGACTCATATGGGTTGCAAACAATCTGTTCTGAGCTACATGCTATGCTCACAATGAAAATGCTAACATGCTAATGTTTTGCAGGTATAACATTAATCCCCATAGTCAAGTGTGTTAGTATGCTAATATTTACTTCATAGCACAGAACACCAAGTACAGCTGACGCTAATGAGAACGCTATTGGTTTTGCAGGTGTTTGGTCATTAAACAGAGAATTGGACAAAGTGAAATCTGGACCTCATGATAACATTAGGTGGAAAGTTAAGGGATAACCAGGGTTAATACAGGTCAACCTAAAGGGAATTCGTCCAACAGCTGTCTCAACAATTGTTGGATGAATTGGCAAGAGACTGATCCACCCTAATGGATGGGCACCTTGCATATCAGTACCAAATGTCAAAGCAATCCATCCAATAAGTCAAGACAGTTCACAAAAAAACAGCATTGTTGACCTCATGGTGACGCGAGAGAAAAAGTCAGGGGAACCCCAAATTAATGTACTGTCATTAGTGCTGTAGGTGTTTTTCTGGTCCTTTGAAGAAGGAGCTGAGCTGGAAGGCGTTCCAAGCCTTGCCAATGGCCATGAGCTTTGAGTAGTGACTGAAAGAATGACTTTATGGATACAAGCGGCCGCAATGAGGTTCCACACAGTGACTGGGCTGAGGAGAGTAGAGTCGCAGTAGAGCCGCTGCTCCTCTTCATGTCGAAAGAGGCCAGTTTATGTGGTTTAGGCATCTGATCAGGATGCCTCCTGGCCGCCCTCCTGGTTTTCCAGGCATATCTAAGTGGTAGGAGGTAGTCTACCGGAGGCAGACCCAGACTTAGATGTTTTTGCTTCACTTTGGGAGAGCTATAATGTCTCCATATATAGTCTATGACAAAAACCAACAAAACATTTAGCAGCACACTTGTCATGTGTTTTGGCCTTCAAGCCAAAAGAACAAATTACATATAAGTGACTGAGATGCTGCCATTTATGTATAATTACTCATCTGTCCTCATTATTCGGTGACTGCTCTGACATCTAACGTTTAGATTTGGCATTTTCACTGCCAGCATCATTAGCTTGTATGTTTCAAAATCATATGTGCAGCCAATAGACTTAAGAACCTATTCCAAATATGCCTGTCTCTATAATTTCAAGCATTTATAAGTGACACCTCAGTCCATCTTAATGGACATGTTTCATGCCCAGTCAAACACTGACATACAACAGGGCACACAAAATCCTGAGTTGTTATTAAGGAAAGAGTGAAATGAAATTCAAAGAAAGGTCATGATGTACACATAGTCCAGTGTGCCCCAAATTAAATGGATATTAAATCAGCTGGGTAAGAAAAGAGGAAAAAATGTTTGTTCATGATGCAACCTTACAGAAAAGTATGAGGAAAGCAGTGACAACCAGTATGTGCACATATAGATTTAAGTAAAGACATTAGAGGAAGCTCTCAGCGGTACATGTCAGAAGTTACAGGCCAACATGTTGCAATGCTTGTTACTATGATTCTGCACTGTAATTATTTAGATCCAATTTAGACACAAGTTGATAAGTGTAGGCAGCAAAACCAGTGTCCTGGAATGATCTCTGTATCTTTGCTTGTCAGGCACGCTGTGGGTATTTTACTGGGAGGGTAGCAGGACAAGTGACCGACTAACAAAACCCTGGCTTTGCGGTCTATTATTTTTACAGCTCTCATAACCCTTACACCACAGAGCCATCATTCCAGGTTAGATCCCCCATTAACAGCTGTGACTTTACATCAAAAATGTCATCCCCTGCGATATCATAACCCCTCCACCATAAAGGTTTACAATCCACCGGATTTAGGTCATGTTTAATGATAACATGTGGAGAAAAGGAGGGGACGTAGATTTAAATAAATCGATGGAGAGTCTGTCTTGGGGCACAACTGTGTTTTGTGAGCAATCTGTTGGAACGGGTGCTGCAGTTTGACAGCAGCGGGTGGAATCTGTGGTTTTTGATCTCCACTATGAGGGTGATGCGGCGCCTTTGCCAAATTGGTTCTCTCGCACAGTTGCATCGTGCCAACTGTAGTCAATGGCTGACAGCAGTCCTCTAAAGACCGGCTCAGAGACCGTTCCCTACTCATGTAGTGGCTCCTGTTGTTCCAATATAGATTACCCTACACAGACCCTCATCTCTCTGCAGAAACAGTGATACTATGGAGCCATTTGGCAAATACTGCTGAGTTTGCACAGCTGATTGAAAGAGGTATTCCAGACAACGGACGTCCAGTATGAATGCTTGTGTGTAACAATAACTACAACCCTGCTTTTGTTTATGAATTTGAAAAATGCACAGGTAATCTTATAAACTCAGGATTTGTCGAACTTAATGTAAATTGCTAGAATCTTTAGTTAAGAGGGGGTAAAAATCTAATTGGTGGTCAGGTATAAATGAACGTCCTCCCACACACACACACACACACACACACACACACACACACACACACGCATGCATTAACCTGACAGCAAAGAAGCATTCAGGCCTGACCTCCAGCGGCCAGCCCTCTAACCCACAGGCTAATTATAAACCTCATTATGTTCTCTCAGTCCTCTTCCCTCATCACATTAATTCTGCTATGTGCGCGGACAGACTGAGTGAGGACCAATGTTGAAAGGCACAGGAGAACAGAAACGAGCCCTGTCTATATGCACAACTTAAATTGTCCCTCTTTTCTTCTAATATTTGTTTTAATCTTTGGATTGTTGCACTAAATATGTATCATAATGTATGTTTCCAAATCAGACAAAAAAACATCAGGTTTGTCATTGGTTTGGCATATTTGATGCAAGTAGAAGAAAAACATTTGATTGTGGGATACAGTTACATTGAGGTCAAGAGGCAGGATTTTAAGTGGATGTTTAGGAAGTATAGATATAGACTTACAGGAAGAGACAAGGAATAAAACTGCATGAAGCCATTAGACGTCAATATAATAATATAGCACCAGGTAGCACTTATTCAAATACAGAGCAGCCTGCAGGCTCTACATATGGCACATTACAACTCCACCTCCATATTATTTGTCTTTCTCTGCGTGTGCCTCTCACAAACATACACACGTACACACACATAATGAATAACAGACTAGAAAACAGCTGTGTTTGGTTTTGAATGCAGCTCCAGTTGAACGACATATGTTATTGAATCTACATTGTACAGCTCCATGGTCAGGGGAGGTAAGTGCTACATTACATCAGCAGCAATCACAGATACTCAACTGCTGTCTGAATTCAGCATCATCTATCGATTCTCAAGTGTACAATGCACTTATCTATACCATTAAAAGTAAAGTGCTGGTTTATCTAAATGATAAAAACATACATTCTCCCACTTCCTCTCCAGTGGTATCTAGCCAGGCAACCGGTTTCCATTTTATCTGCAGGGGTTTTGAGATATCCATCTGTGAGATCTCTGCCTCCACCTCAATACAAAGCAGGTGAATGGGGTTTCGTTGGTGGTGCTCAATGTGTTTAGAAGTTACATTTGGAAAACTCAACAGCACCTGTCACCAGAAACAGTGTCCCTGCTTTGGATCAAAATGATAAAAGATGGATAAAAGATTAAAAAAAAAAAATCACCTTAATCTCATTTTAATATTAAACTACTTTAAGTCAGCTATTTACAAATCCAAGAAAACCTTCTTTTGTGTTTATGAACAAGCGATTTCCCTTCCCTACTGGAATACACTGCAGCCTCCCACAACCTGCGACAGCATACAGAATAGAATGATGGATATTAATGCCCATGACACTGATGGGAGGGATAAAAGTAAAGATAATGATCATATATAGGACTGTGGACCTGAACAATCTAAATTTAGAACCGGAGAGGTTTAATGTTCCATCGAGGTATATTACAATAATTTAATAGTGTACTGTAGAACTTTTAATGCATTCTGTAAATGTAGAGTGACTGGAATTGAATGTCCTCTGTGGCTTGTGATTCGAGTTTTAATGTATTTGTGTGGCTTTAACAATCTGAACCTCTGATGAAGGTCAAAACATGTCAGTGTTAAGTTGGTGGTAAATGCAAAAATTCAAACCATTCGCACTGTTATTTCAGAATGTAAAATTATCATTCATTTCATATTTGTATTAAATAGAGGTAATCTTACTGGTCAGTGTTTGACGACAACAACATACACAATGCGGAGCACAGAGAAGCAGTCAGAGCTACAGGCTACAATGAGGCAATGAGGCATAAGGTTCATATGACGTTTTTCAAAACGACTTTTTATGTCGGGGCTGCAGCACACTTGGATCACTACGGATGAGCAGTATGGAGATACTTTGTGGATTCAATTTTGTGTTCTTGGACGTTAGTCTGGGGCGCCGTCTGCCATTAGGTGTGCTGGCCGCTCCCCCCACCGATCTCCGCAAGGGATGTGAGGACTCTAAAACTTCACCAGGGCCTCCATCGGCATATGGGTGAGTAGATAATGGCTGAATTTTCATTTTTGGGTGCACTATCCCTTTAATAGTGGTCGTAGTAAGCAAGTCTCAGTTTCAACTGTGAAGAGAAGACTTCGAGTTGCAGGTTTGACAGGTCGAGTTGCAGCAAGAAAGCCATTGCTAAGACGTCAGAATAAGAAAAAGAGGCTTTCCTGGGCCAAGAAACACCGTCAATGGACTACTGAAGACTGGAAGAAGGTGTTATGGACTGATGAATCAAAATTTGAAATCTTCAGTTCATCACGCAGGATTTTTGTACGCCGTCGAGTAGGCGAAAGGATGGTTCCTCAGTGTGTGACATCAACTGTCAAACATGGAGGAGGAAGCGTGATGGTCTGGGGCTGTTTTGCTGGATCCAGGGTCAGTGACTTGTACAGAGTGAAAGGCACCCTGAACCAAAATGGCTTCCACAGCATTCATGCAGTACCCTCTGGTATGCGCCTAGTTGGTCAGGGGTTCATCCTACAGCAAGATAATGACCCAAAATATAAGTCCAAGGTCTGCCAGAACTACCTTAGGAGAAAAGAACAAGATGGTAAGCTTGAAAACATGGAGTGGCCAGCACAGTCTGGTTGCTGGCTTGGGATGAACTGGACAGAAGAGTGAAAGCAAAGCAACCTACAGAAGAATGCCACGAGTGTGTTCAGCTGTTATATCTGCCAAAGGTGGCTACTTTGATGAGTCAAAGGTTTAGAATACATTTTGGATTATAAACTGATTCCATGATTTCTTTTTTAACTTCAGCTGTTTATTTGTTCTATGCTTTCATTTCAGAGTACAATGAGACATTAAACTGCATACTTTTCAATAAAAAAATGGAAAAATTGGGGTGTGCTTAAACTTTTGACCAGTAGTGTATGTGGAGACATCGGACATTAACAAAGGCCAAAAACAACCCATGCATGACAGTTGTGGGCAATTTGGGTTAAAGAAAATTCATGACCATGTCCTTTACTATTTCTTTTGGCCTCTGTTCAAAAAATATGTAAAGTCATGCCATGCATGTCAGCTCGCTGGTGAACCAATCAAGGTTGTTGAGCCCGCTCTGTTGTTTTTTCCAGTCCACGTGTTAGCCAGCCATTTGATGGTGAAGTGGCACAGAAGATTTTGGGAGGTGCACAGCGTAACAGTTGAAATTGTGAATGTACCTTTATAACATAATTCTCTTTCCTGGATACCAGAGATGCAAAGTCATCAGACAGTGCCTCATGATGTTGAGTTAGTTAAGTGGCGCTCTCTCTACAAACAGATGCCTGTTGCTGAGCTCATGTTTTGTTCTGCCTCTTTACGCAGTGTGACGTTTGGTTATGTGTGTTCATGTATGATAAGATAGTAGCCGCACAATCGAGGTTGGTAAGGTTGGTGTTTATGTTAGTAATTAATGATGAGCATTGTTGAAATTCCAGTATGAATGTTGCTGTGAGTTTTTGACTTCAGTGTTCTACCACACTCCCTAAGCTACCTCAACGAAGAAACATGGACCCATACTGTTACAACAAGCTTGTTGTAACACTTTTGGAGAAGCTGAGTGATTGTCGAACCAGGTGCTGGCCAGTTTAGCCCTGGTTATGGGAGTGATTGTGTAGCTCAGGATGTATAGATGTTACTCCCACACTTTTGATTGCTTCTGTGCTTGTAGATCCTGCAATTGATTTGGATGGTGAGAGGGATGTTAGAAGTCCTGATGATCCTGTCATTCAGGGTAGACTGAAAAATCTCACCCTGCTTCACCTGGCTCAGCGTGTTGGGATCTATCGCTGGCTGCTGGAGCCTCAGATGCTTCAGCTACTGTACATCTCAAGGTTTTTATCCCAACTAAGGGATACAGATGTTTAGTCAGCCCCAGCAGGTTAATGATGGGCTTGTTGTGTGTTTGTTTTATTTTATTAAATGTGTAGTTTTTGCTTTAGATTTTGTTTACTTTAGAGTGTAGTGATCCCGTTGGGACCATGTCTTCGAGACCCCTGGGGTCCTCCTGGGGGGTATGCTCTGGTAGGCCTACTAACTGGTATCTGTTTGCTCTGCAGGTGATGATTAGTGTGGTCTGGAACACCCGTGGTGCCCAGTGTGTACTGAGCTTTAATAAGTCTTGGTTGCACTTCAACCACTCTCTCCACTCTACTCCCCATGTTTTGGACCAGTATGTTGCTTTAGTTTATCTTCATGCAACACTTGCACTGACATCCTTCCCTCGTGCACAATACACCACTGACTTGCCTGATTTCCACATCCTATGGTGTAAACATTTATTCATCACTTTAATTTGGTCTGGACTGGTTAAATCGGATTTAATAAATGTCGTTTGGTTAAACTTTGCCATGGTGTGTCTCCCTTTTGTTACGGCCACGTGAGCCAGGATGTGACATCATATATTTCTCCCTGATCTTAATTAGCGTTACACAACAGCACCCAGCTCCAGGGTGACACCACAGAAAATAAATCTCAGTCTGACCCTGTCTCAGCCGATCTCACACTACAACAAAAACAGTAAATTGCAAGCAGACATTCACAGTCTTGGAGCACCTGGTCCATTTGGTGTGAGGGTCACTTGTCACGGTTTAAAAAGGAAGGTTTAGTGGCTGCTGAAATATGTGCTCTCCACATTCACATCCTTTTTCAGCAGCGGTTCTACTTAGTGTATTTTCTGTTTAAGCGTCTGTCACATCTAATGTAACCACATTTATATCTTAGCTCTTCAATAGCTCACCTTGCTGTACTGTGAAAGTTCATTTTTCTAACAAACACCCTGTCCGATAATTAATTTTAACAACATTCACTGGGAGTACTGTACACACCCTGTTATCTGGAGGATATCAAAGAACAAGCCGAGGCTACAATTAAAAAGATTTCTGCTGTTTTGGCATATTTACTGAGCATATTTATTAAGTGTCTTGCTGCTCACAAAGGCAGTCGTAAATTGTGTAACCTTCTCCAGCAAGATAACCTGGTGAAGGATTTCTAATTATGGCTGCTAATATCTGCACTATAAAACGATTTATACACTATAATCAAAAGTCATTTGTACCTGTAATTACTGCCCCTTACAGTCACAGGTAAATTATATTGTAATTCAACACAAAAAGACTGTGGAGTGTGTTAGTGAAATGTCAAAACAAAATTTAAACTGTCCTCTAGACTGCTATTATGAAGTCAAAGATGTTTTGTGATTTATTTCACCCGTCTTCTTCATTTCTGGCACCAGGTGGGGAAACTCTATTGATTTCTGTGGAGATCTGAAGCCTCCTAATGGAAGCTGTGGTTGAGGACACCTACTCAGAGGGCACTTTTGTTTCTCTGTTATCTGAGTGTAACATCACATCTCCTTGGTGATGCTGCTTCCTTGCACTTGGCCTCAATCTGAATGTGTTGGAAAAAGTACAGCAGTACATATAGTACTTGATACAGTATACAGTCACTTTAAAGGAGCGGTGTGTGAGATTTAAGGGGATCTAATGGCATGTAGCGGTGGTGATTGCAGATTGTAACCAGCTGAAACTGGTTAGTTTTCCATTTCCATTTCTCCTACACTTCTCAGCTCGTCAGAAATGGGCAGCTAGCCCAGCACCTGCTAATGTGTGCTAACCTTATTTCCCTGATAACTTGGGATCCAGATGTTAAGGAGGATTTTTATCAGGGGCCTAATTATACGCAGAGCTCGCTTCCTCACCACACCCAACCCAGTGATTAATTAAAGCAGTAAAAACGTTGTCAGTGTTTATCTGACACTGCTCGTTGCAAAGGGGCTGCTTACTACAGTGGTCACTGCAAAATTGCATCAACACCAATGGCCTTGTTTTGAGCTAGTGTTTGGTTTGTTCGTTCAGGGCTACTGTAGAAACACAATGGTGCAACATGGCAATCTCCATGGATGAGGATCTGAGGATTTTCATTTTTAGGTGATTATACTCTAATGACAACATACTTACTGTATTATATTCCATTTCTGCCAATATATCCCCCGAAATCCTGCACACTGGACCTTTAATGCCTCTTCCAAACCACCACTTTCCTCTGTCTAAAATGTGCACACTCTGCCCTGTGCTGTAAATGACCGAAACCACTATGTCTTGGCCTGGGGGATGCTTTGATCTCACAAATGCACAAATCTGTAAAGTCTCTTCACTTGACAGTTTGGTATCTTGTTTTGTGTGTGTGTTTGATCTTATGAGTGAACCAGGCATTGTAACTGCTTCCCAGATTTGCACCAACACTTTGGTATTTTTCAGAAACTCAGGCCACATATGGGATGAAAGTGGGATTCTGTTTTGTGCTTTAATCAGATTTTTTTTGGCGGTCTGTGTTTTTATTTATTTATTTCTTCAGTTGGCCTTTGTTTTTATTCTAAGTGGGACCTAATCAGGTTAACCACAAGCTTTGAAATCCTGTTTGCTGGGCTTCTGTTCCTTGACTTTGGCCTTTGTGTTTGATAATGTTCTCCTGGTAGTGTATTCAAAGCCTGGTGTGAATCAAATGCAAGGTTAAATCCCTGTGTGACATCAGAACTGCAGACGCCATCAGCACGACTGGTGAAACATCAAACGGCGGTTTATTGGATTGTTTTTACCACAACGTGGCTGCTCGAGGGAATGATTCTTAAAGGAATAGTTCAGCATTTTGGGAAATACATTTTTTGATGATTTTTTTGGACAAGAGTTAGATGAAAAGACCGATATCACTTTCATTTCTGAGAGTCTTCTCATCTAATTCACAGTCCGTCGTATTGGCTTAATTTCCTAAACGTAATTAGGAACATCAATCAGACAGTGGTTTGGATAAGAAGATCTAAGTTCTCCTAATCAGCTGTTTCAATCTCTCAGTGGCAGTAGGCAAAGACAAAGTGTTGCCATCCACAATGTTAGTTACAACATTGTTTATACAAATCATGACCCTGTCAGAATGTTTATGCTTTTAACACGCAACCACCTTTATAAGTCTGCACTGACGTGAAACTGTTATTCTCATTAATAGTGTGACATTGTGAGAAGCTGAGCTCTCACAAGATCAAAGACTCAAACGTGAGAGTGCAGGAATACACAGGAAGCACAGCAGTATTAAAAAACAAGAAGCAAATAACAAAGTTATGTGCCATACTCCTGTTAAAGGGACTGTTCATTTGCATAAATGGGCATGCCCTTGACTAACACGCATCAGATCTCTCTCATCTTGTGCTGGCTGTGGGTAAGATTGGAAAGGAGTTTGGAAACATACATGAAACAGAAAGCCTGTGTGCCTGGCTTAATATTGTATAAGGCTACTACAGTACAGAGAACAGATGATCCCCCTGTGTAGTTATCAGTGTTTAATTCTTGTTCCCATTCTGACATAAGAACATTTCGCTTCATATCTTTTCGCTGTTGCCCTTTGAGATTTTCCTCTAATGAAAATTGTGTTAGAAATAAAATGTGAAATCCTTTATCCTTCCCTCCATCTGTACTCCAGCCTTTCACAAAAGTTAGAGGTTTTTAAGTTTGAGAAAGGATAATAGACTGTGTATCAATTCCCCAAAAGCTTTGAATTTCTTAGAGAAGAAAGTGCACGTAGTGAAAGATTATCTAGCAACTCTTGAAAACAAACATGATGGTCTGAGTTTCCTCATTACCTCTCCGTCTTCTACTAAAGCACTGTGACTGAAAATAACGGCAAATTCTCTGGCTTTCCATATGAGCCTTAGTAAGTACGTGCTAGCCTTTTTTGTCCTCACAGCATGGAGAAAAAAATAACTTACAATTTCCAAAAGAAGCTCTGAAGACCAAAGATTATCCAGCTAATTACATATTATCTGAGACAACAGACAGCCATGGGAGGACCAAAAGAGGCACACACTCAAACACTAAGTAGGCAATTACAATTACTATCAGTTCCACCGTTTCGCTGATGAGGAAGGTGATAATGGTGACAATCACGATGACTAACAAAGCATGGAGTAATCAGAACCGGCGACTGGGCCCTGCAGCCACGAGAACAGCGCTAACAAGGTAACCTGCTGGGAGACAGACACAATCCAGGTAAAAAAGGACAGTAAGTATAATCAACCACATCAGTGTGGACCTACTGATAGATGCACAGAAGAGTTTTGAGCAACAGACACTGCAGTAAACTGTCTTTTTAAGTCTACCGATATCATGTTAAAGGTCCAGTGTGTAGGATTTAATGGCATCTAGCAGCGAGGTTGCAGAACTGAAACGTCTCCCATGTGCCAAGCAGGTAGGAGAACTATGGTGGCCAGCACAGAAATGCAAATGAAGCTCTAGCGAAAGATCAGTCAGCAAGAAAATACATTTCATACTTTGGCTGTAATTTTTCTTTCTCACCCTGCCGTTCACTCCTTGCATGCATGCACTCACTACATGCAGCTGTCATCGTCTGTTCCACAGCTGATGACTGTCTTCATCTTTTCAACAAAAATCCAGTCAAAAAGTTGAGTGGGTTAATCCTGCTTGACTGAAAAATGATAAACATTATTATCTGTCAGGCAAAATGAATCAGCCATGTCTCACTACCCTTAAACTAACATTTAAATTGAAAGCAATTGAGCTTTTGAGTTTTTTATAATAAAAAAAAGTGGAAAAAAAGGAGTTCAGTCTAGTTTACAGCCCTGAAATATCTTTATACGTAGGAAGACAAGTGAAAAGCATAGTATACCAAATAGCCACACTTTTGTGACTCTCAGTTTATGCAGGAAATAGCCTTAAAGTCCAAGCAAAATTAGGTGAATTCAGCAGTTTTTCTCCTTATGTGTGTTCACATACTCTGCACCCCTCCTTGAAGGATCACTAAATGCCCAAATGGCCAATTTGTACTAAAGCATGAGGTCAGTCTCCTGTGGTTTTCAGCTGGTTTGCTCTGAAAACAACACTTCTTACAGGGAGGTGGAATAACGAATGTGTTTTCTCTCTTAATTTAAGTCACAAAAATACATTTGAATACTGTAACAAGCACTTTTATATTTTGTTAATTCCCTGAAATAATCAGTTCTTGCACTTTTTGTAAATTTTGAAAAAACATGGTTCCAGAAGTGTTTGAATGCATTCAGAGTTATTCAGATGTGTTTGATTAATATAAGAGTTCAGCTGAAGTTACAAGGAGTCAACACTGGCATGCTACATTCACATGAACTCCTTCAGTTTGGCTGGAGATTTTTTGCAAGCAGGCTGTTCAGAGATGTTCAACAGGTAAGTATGATGTCTCTTATGATTTAGTCAATTTTGTTTTGTTTTTTCTGTTTGTTAGAATGTATCTGTGAAAATCTGTTTTTCATAACATTAAAGCAACACAATGGAAGATTGCAATTTTTACCTCACTGGGTCCCCCTACAGACCAAAAAACGGTATTGTCTGTTACAACTGTCGCAAAAAATTTTCTGCGCGTGCATTTGTTGACAAGCCAACGCTACCGGTGAATTTCCTGAAGCTGGCCGTGTAATGCGCAATCGTCATGTCTTCACAACAGGTAAAGTAGCCTTATAGCTTTTTGTAGATACATGATTAGGCCGATTGCTTTATTTATTCACTCAGAAATGAGTTGCTATCTGCATGTCAGGGCTGACCTCCACACAGCGCATGCACGCACACACGCACGCACACACACACACACACACACACACACACAAACTCAACAGAGTGAAGTCAAACAACAGCAGAGAGGCCGCGGTGCAGATGAAGGGAATATAACTTCAAGATTACACTAGTAAACGACAACTACGCTTGCTACTGTGAGTAAGTGCAATTTCAATCTGCTCTGATCACAGTCTCTCATTCACTTCTATTATGATTTACGATCGCGGTCGACACAAGCACATCGCGCTCGCAGTGCTAACAGCAAAGTGTTAAAGACACACTAAAATGAAAGCTGTTACCTGAGGCAGCGACCTGCAGACAGTGAGTGTCCTCAGTAGAGGGTAACAGCAGTAACAGCGCCAGCCAGGTCACCGTCGGTCGGGCATCCCTCCTCCTCTTTCAGCTCTCTCCAGCGTGTGAAAGCCTGGCCAATATTAATCCTTGTTCAAGCTCTTGTTTTATCGCTCTCCCGTTTTCTTTTCTTTGTCTCCTCGGACAACACTTTCACCTTCTTCCTTTTCTTTGTGGCTTCAGCCATGGCAACCACGTCTAACTTTGTTCACCCTAGTTCGGTTATGCTATTCTAAAGAGAGGAGGGGGACATGACGAAGAGGGGGATATGACGTATGCCGTAAAGCAGACAAATTTTGTAGTCCTTTTTGTGTCCGGGTTCCTACCTGAACCCCGAAACTGCATAGTGTCAGTGCAAGTGAAACAGACACTCTAAAGCAATGATGGAGGTGTCATCCAACCTACTGTGAGTTGATGTACCATCACAAGGATCTTGGATATATATTTTGAGGGCTCAAAAACTCCATTGTGTCACTTTAAAGTGTATTTTTTTCATTGACAAAGACACAATAATGTTAAAGTTTGCCACAGTGTTGGTGAGTACGCAGGGGCTGGAAGGTTGCTGA
Source organism: Epinephelus moara (assembly GCF_006386435.1). Taxonomy (NCBI): domain Eukaryota; kingdom Metazoa; phylum Chordata; class Actinopteri; order Perciformes; family Serranidae; genus Epinephelus; species Epinephelus moara. The sequence goes on along the minus strand of NC_065525.1, from coordinate 15,702,150 downwards.
CTAACAGGACAAATTAGTGCTTGTCTCTACCTCGTTGCCACCACCAAGGTACCCATGAGCAAGGCCCTAAAGTAGGTACCAGGTACAGGCCACAACTGTTGCAAATTAAAAACAAAACAAGAACAACCTGAGTTCAGTAAACCAGCGTCCCATCATGCAGTGGAAATGCAGCATTAGTCAATACTACAGACCCAGAAGTAACCAGGTGCCTACACCCACAATGCAACTTGACCATCATCACCTTGGTAGGAGATCTGGGTGTGTAATGCTGGAAGTAGCAGCTGAGTGAAAATATGGAGGTCTGGTGAGCTCACTTATTTCTAACAACACCCTCACCCCCACCCTCCACATATTTTCTTCATTGCAAACTTGATGTCCTCACACCCAACTGACATCAAGTGAAATCACTTGAGGCAATTTATCAGATTTCGCGCAGCTGCACCTGGAGCCACAAAAGGCTTAAAGGCTTGGAAACAGATTTTGATGTGTAAATTCTCCTTTAAACAACCAGCTCAGTTTGAAGTCAGCTTTAGTGATGTCATATCTGTGAATTGGTTTTCAAATCATTGTGGAGCCAGTGTATGCTGTGCCACAGAATAAATTACTGGAGTTTTATTGATTCATTACAGCAGAGCAAACAACAAAAAACTGTGTTCAATTTGCAGATAACTGAAGCAAAAATGTAAATTTCATTGATTGTAAAGAGATTATAACCAATTACCCTACCTTATCTCTCTAATATGTGTTGTATTTGCAAGCTATTTAATTTCACCTAAACAAATATACTTGCTGTGATATAAAATGGCTAAGAGTTAAACAAATCATTTAGGGGGCATTTATGGTTTAATTATGCTGCATTTGGATGCAGCGTTCCCCCAGGCTGACTTGGCAACAGCCAAAAGTGTGAAAACACAGTCTGCTCTCTGAACGTCATTCCACTGATTGGGAATGTGATTTCCTGTCTAATTTCAGACGCCATCTTTGTGGATTGCTGTGTACCTGATCCTGACAGAGTTTCAGGAGCAGAGCTCTATTTAATCAAGTGACTCACTTCACTCTGATCACAGCATCTTGCCTCACTAATCTGTACCTCCTAATTTAATCATTCACATCCACTCCAGTGATGCAGTGGTAAATATAACTCTGACCTTCAGTTGGTGATCAGGAAAACAACCACCACTGTAAACACAGAGTCTAATGGTTCATCTCTAAATTTTCTTCTTGGATATGTATGTATGAGGTGTCTGCCTAACTCAGTCATTAATCTTGCTAGTTGAATTATATTGTGTATTAGATACAGCAATCACTTTGAATCACAGAGGATTTTTTTTGCATGTACACATTTGTTTCTGCAATTCCACATGGCATATAATTGACATGTCTAACCTCATAGGATTGCATGCAATCTGCATAAAAGTATAAGGTAGATATACCCTTACTGTGCATCTTATGCATCTATTCTCTTCATCTCTTCAACTAAATGGCAACAGTAGCTGTTCTCAACAATGCAGGGTGATGTCTTTTATCCATTTGCAACCAAGGGCTGGAATTCCTGCTTTGTTAAGACCCAACGCATTGTGCAAATTGCTATATGTATTTAATTTAGCTACATCTATCTTGTCCTACTGAGTCACCCGATGAAAGATCAGTGCAAAACAGAAATTACACAAACACAGCCTCCATGGCTGTGCTCCTTCTGCTCCCTCCTTCTCTGTTTGTGAAGAGTCAAGGATGTAACACGTGAATCCTTGCAGCCCAGATGGATCAGTGGGTGGTCTGAATAGACCTGAGCTTTGCTGTTGCTTTAGAACCCCTGGTGAGATGAAGGACTCTGTTTACTGAAAAAAAACACCTTTGAAAGGTGGCTGACATCATGTCTACCTGCTGTAAAAGCAGACTTGCATCAGGGAGACATCTCAGCTCTCTTTTTTGAGAAGCCTCTTGCGACTTTTGAATATGTTTGTGGCAGCGTGTCCTTACAGGGTTTTTTTTTCTTTGCCTGTGAATCAGATTTTCTCATTAATAAATACAGTGTTTATGTCTCTGTTACAAATCAATACATGCCCACAGTCTGCCCATCTGTAAAACACACAGCAATGATAAAGACGGTAATTAAACACAGGAAAGCCTTCCATTTGCTGCTGTATGTATCTTGCAAACAGATGACTTCATCTGCCCTGTGCTCTCTGTGACTGTAGCATCGTGCCACAAGGAGTTGTCTGTTATCTGTCACTTTGTGTGCTCTACCTCCCCCTACTGGTGGTGACAAACACCTGCAAGCCTCTATTGGTGTGTCCATCACAGATCATAAATGTTACTATAGCAGCACTCTGGAGAGGGCAAGGCTTAATAAACAGAGTGGCGAGCTGCTGCCAACCATATAAATACAAATATGTGTGTGACTAATAAATAGACAGCCGCCCACATGTAAGAGCATGGTTATATCTCTAAGGAGCAGAGGATAGGAGGATAGAAAATACACTCAAATGTTTTTCTTGTTCAGTCAATAATGCATTTTTATATATTACATACATTACAGTTTGCCAGGGCCCAAGTGCTGATGAAATGTCTTTGGTCAGAAAAATCTATGCTGCTTTAATTCCCACAAGCACATACTTCACGCACAAGTATGAATACAAACACACACAAACACTGAAAGCTTATGATTTGTTATTGTAGTAGACTGATTTATGTGTTGTCTTAACAACTTATTCGTCTTTAAAGTCATGATCTAGTGGGGCTTTTGAGGAAACACTTACATTCACACCTACTGTAATGGCAATTTAATGCTAAAGTGCGGGACTTGAAGGAACATCTGTTAGATTTTAGCTTTTGCCAGACAAGTTCACACAATGATGATTAAGCCTAGCACCGCTTGAGAGAGCTCTCTGTGTTTCGCAGAAAAGTGAAGTTGTAGTGTCTGGTGCCTGTGGCCACATAAGTGATGCATTTTATGCCAGACAACCACAGCGAAAGGGTGCAGTAAAGGGGTGTGTGACCATACCGAAGGAGCAGTAGCTAGAAGTATGGTAGAGGCTAGGGTAGAAAATCCTAAAAAGCATTCAAGAAAACTTTCTGGAGTGGATGCACTGGACGTGAAAGAAAGTCAGAGGTCAAAGGAAGTTGAAAACAGACTAAAAGAGAGTGCTCCTAAGGGCAGGGGAGATGCCGCAAGCTCACCTGTAGGTATACGTCATAAGCACTTGTCAACAGCATGAAATTACTCTCACTGCCACAAGGGTGAGCCAAAAATTCAGACTGCTGCTTTAAACTCTGATGCTTCCAACCTGCTTATCTTGGGGCTGTCACAGTAAAAAGCACAAGAGATAAACATGCACACAAACAAAAAAGGAAAATGATCATGGCCAGGAATCAAACCCAAAACCTTTTTTTCACTTTAATGCAACAACGATAGCCATTAAAAAATATTCTTCCATACATTTTTGTAACCACTTACCAGCTGACAATGGGGGAGAAGCAGGGTACACCCTGGACAGGTTGCCAGACTATCACAGGGCTGACACATAGAGATTCATTCACATTCACACCTACGGACAATTTAGAGTTATCAATTAACCTATCCCCAACCTGCATGTCTTTGGACTGTGGGAGGAAGCCGGAGTGCCCGGAGAAAACCCACGCTGACACGGGGAGAACATGCAAACTCCACACAGAAGGGCTCCCTCCTGGGATTGAACCAGGAATCCTCTTGCTGTGGACAACAGTGCTAACCACCACACCACCATGCTCATTAAAAAATATATATCATAGATATATATAGAACTGAAACAAATTCCAATCCTTTGGAAATTTCAGGTGTCTAGTGAGTAACGTTTGACTTTGTCAAACAGGTTGGGGAAATGAAAAAGGTTACTCACCATTTAACTGACATTGTCATACTCATTAACGAACAGTTTGACCTGTCAGACAGAGCCAGGCTAGCTGTTTCCCTCTATTTTTATTCTTTGTACAAAGCTCAATTAACCATCTCCTGACTATAGCTTCCTATTTACTTCACAGGCATCAAAGTGGTATCAGTCCTCTCATCTAACTCTCAGCAGGAAAGCAAATAAGCATATTTCCCATAATGTCAAACTAGTCCTTGAATATCTTTTTGCAGTCCTTACAAATGCAAAAATTAAAACTTTAACCACTCTGATCTTATTAGATCATTAGTTCTGTGGGTGCAGTGTAGTCGTTTACAGGAGCTGGTCATCATACCTGTTTTCCCAGCTTAGGACTACAGATTAATCTGTGACATAATATGATAAACAACGCATTGATCATCCACAAATACACTCTAACCAAAGGATCACTGGTGCAAGCCCCACGGCAAATTATCAGGTATGTTTTCTTAGGCCTTGTGATCTCAGCGTGCAAAATTAATGCAGCATCCAATGTGATATTGTAGAATGGCAATGGCTGCAGTTGTTGGACTTCAGACATCAGAGCCAAAGAGATTAGAAGTGATGGATTTTCTGTTCTCACCCATTTAGCACGCTTGTGTCCTTGGTGGGCGTGCCATTAACAGTTGACTTAGACGAATAAATGCCTACGCACAGAGGCAAGGAAATACACTGCTCCATGAAGAAAAAAACACACAAATATCTGCTGTGAATAGGTGTGTAGGAACCTTTAGTGAAATCACTTTTTTTTAGCTCTGCATCAGCTGCCTCAAAGTGAATTTATCCCTGTGTTTGTCTGCTTTTATTTGGTTGTCCATGTTAATTCTTTTGCTACGATACCAACATCTGTCCACAGGGCAGATCTGACCTTTAGACACAGCAATCAAGGGACTGAGGTGAAACTGATAGAAATGACTCAGTAATGATAACATGAATTAAATAAGTGGAATCAACCAGAGCTGCTTCATATCTGTTTCACTGGCTTAAATTGTGACCCATAAATTTCACACGGACACCCTAAGACATGTGTTCCAAGAGAACATAGACACACCTGCTCATGACTGGCAGTAACATCCAAGCAGTTAAATTTAATAGTGTCGAGTGTCAGGCATGACTGCAATCAGGGACGACCAAAGTGGGAATAAATGAAAGAAGGATGCATTATGATTGCAGAGGAGTGAAGAAGAGGAGCAGTCGTTAAACTATATGTTCTGTCTGGGATCACGGTTCTGCCGAGGACCCAACAGTACTCGGTCAGTCCTGTAGGAGTGTCAGAGTGTGCACTGTATGAACACACATTTGTGTTCATACACAAAAACACGCATGTGTTCATACATACAGTATGTGGGCGTGCATATGTGCACATTTCCTCTGACACACACATGTGTGTTCATACATACAGTATGTGGGCGTTCATATGTGCACATTTCCTCCGAGCTGCTGAACACAAGCTGGAGAGTTGTTTTGACAGTGAAGCTGAGCTTAGAGGAATAACACTCAGCCTGTGTGTCAGGGATCGCTCTTAATTACCTTCAATCTGAGCACCACTGTTTGTTTCACAGACTAATGACTTAGATGGGGATTAAGCACTTGGCACTGTGCTAATTAGCCTGCTTGCGCTCCCTGGGCATCCCAGCGCGAGCCTCAGACAAAAAGCCATCAGCCATGGGAAGGCGCTGTTAGTTTTTTCTGACCTCCCAGCTGACACACCCACAGCACTCCCTCCCATCATGCAGACATGTTGGGGTGGAAGTTACGTGGACAGTATCCTGCTAATGAACATGTAGCGGTCAAGGAACAGCATGTATTATGTCTAGGACCCTAGGTTCAATGGTGGAAGTGGTGTTCAGATCCAGCTCAAGTAAAAGTATTAACTCACTAATGTAATAACAGACCACTAAAGGGAAAAGTCCAGCATGCCAAAATATTTATCCTGTAGAAACATGGCTCCTCTAACTGATATGGTTGAGGTGGAGCTTTTTGTCTCTTTGTATACTGTACATTTATGTCTTTCATCCAGTGTTTCCCAGCCTATGGATCAGATCCTCTCTGAGGAGTCACAAAATATGATATGAGAAGTTTAAAGGGGGAATCACTTATACATTATGGTACCCCAACTAGACAATATCTCTTTGTACAGCAGGGTCACAAACCGAAGCGGTCTGCAGGTTTGGAACAACTACTATTTCAATTGTCGACAATGTGATGTATTTTATAACATTATCATGTATTTTTAATAACCTGAAGAGAAACTTCTAGGGATGTAAAATAATGTAGTGATGTAAAAAGTACAATATTTCCTTCTGAAGTAAAGTATTAAGTAGCATGAAACAGAAATTCTTTAAGTACCTCAAAATTGGTAGGGTAGATAGGGATAGCAGTTAGGTGCTTTTTTATGCACTTTGAGCTGCATTCTTTTATTATGAAAGGTGCTGTATAAATGACCTCTATTGCTATTGTTTTAATAGCTGGTTTAACTAATATCTGACACCATTGTAATGAGTCAAGGTGACAGAGAACAGAGCAACACATTCAAGCCGTTGTGTAATAATTTAATCTAACAGGAATTCAAATCAATTTTGTTTTGTTCAACTATGATTACATACCAAAAAAATCTCAAACTCTGACTGTTGTTTTATTTGATATTTGATTTAATTGATTTTTTTAATCATTATTGTCAGAGCTCTGTAATGACGTATTAATGAGAATATGGTCAGAATCATTCCAATAAATGGAAAATGGTTCAGGCTGAGGTTGAAGCTGAGTTTGAAGTCCTTTATATGGGCTCATGTTAACAAGGTTATATTTTATTCAAATGTTCCTCACATGCAAGCAACTCATATTTGTTTAAAATGTCTTCTTCTGTTCTCTTTCATCTCAAGCCAGATGCTATCTAAAATCTGCGAATAATTAACATTCTCTGAATCATATCTTCTATACACAAAATCATTAACATATACCAAGATTGTCCTACATTGTTCAACTTCACAAAGAAAGATTAAAACAGAAAAGAAAAACATTTCCTCATTCCCCTTCAGTTCTTTGATTTAATTACTGCTGTGCTGTAGTCTGACCCTCAGGAGAGCCTATGGATTAAGCATCATAATTAAGCAAATCCACAAAAAAAAAATGCTGCACCCACTTAAAATAGTTAGAGCCATAGATCAGAACTGTGGGGCTTAATTAAGCAATCAAGCCTTTTTTACATCTTCTTCTCGTTATTGATTTGCATACTGTTTCCCTGTCTGAAAAAATAGCAGCCCATGTCTATTCTCATATCTTCCAATTAAATTTGAATAGTTACCTGTAAACACACTTCTCAGAGATAGGTAGTCTGCTCTTGTTGCAAGCCGTTAGTGTTTTGCGGAGAGAAACCGCACAGATGAACATGAATAAATCTATTATTCACTCTGCCAGTATGAAGCACTTTGGGGCCACTAGAGCCAGTTTAACTGTACAGAGATTTTTGAGCTAATTGTAATAAAATGTATGTTTTTAATAAGATAACATGACATATATTGTACGTTCACAAATCGAATTAATGCAGAGAGTAAATAAAACATGATGTCGTCACTTTTGGAGCAAAGAGGAGCCAAACTGCTCAACCGAGGTGAATGAGCCATATTTCCTGGTAAGGAGAAAAGAATCCTCCTTCAAACAGAAGTGTTCTGTTTGTTTTTCAGCAATTTATTCCCTTGAAAGAAATTTGTAGCATATTCAAATTTACATTTGACAAAGAACGTGCACCAGAAATATTGCTAAGTGGTTCATTAACAGTGCACTTTAGATCAGTGGTTCCCAACTGGTCCAGCCACTGGCTCCAGATTTCTCCTTCATCATCGAATCAAGGTCCACATGATTTCATATATCAGCGTCATACTTGTGTTTGGCCACGCTGTCAAGCTAGTCTGCTGTCTCTGTCAAGTAGCTGTCTGTTAGTCACTCACTCTACAGCAGGAGACGGCACTTCAAATTGAAGCTCTGTGCTGGAAATTCACTGCACTTCAAAATAAAGTTGACAGACTTGACACGTTCGTGAGTCACTTGTGGTCCATTCAGAATGAAGCCACAACCCACTAGTGGTCCACGACCCACCACTTGGGAACCACTGCTTTAGATACCCCTTATGGCTTATGGCTATCGCATTTGTTGAATTAGTATTATTCTAATGTAAAGTTCTCCGTTGGCAATTGCTTAACAGCACACTTAAAGTATCTCAACCACCAATTTAAGCGCAATTCTGCTGTTGCAAAGTCATCAGGCATCTTTTCACTTAATATTATAATAATTATTAATAATTGCTTGGAGCTGTATGCAACATTCAGAGCATACCATTCAGAGTCTGGAGCGAATTGTCTGCGCCCAGCTCTCATCATGGAGGTGGCCAAGTCAACGGGTTGCAGGTAATGTTGCTAACTCCATAAACAGTGCGGACAGCGGCAACAGTGTTGACAGAGCAAAGATTGTTAACCAGGGGGAACAGCATAATGTGCTTTACGCTACCACTATTAGTGGTAAACACTCAGTACCTTTACATGCAGCTTGAGAAAATCGAATTATTGGCTTACTCTGACTGAAACTGGACTTTTAAATGCATATAAACAGCTTAGTCTGACCGAAATTGGACTATCCGTAGCTCGACTGACACACCTAGATAATTCAATTGAAAATCGAACTATTGCAGCATGTATCCACTTAGTCCGACTGGAGTCAGACTCAGCGTTTTGTACATGCCCCACTTTTTCTTTTGCAGGCTTTCACCCGGAAGAAGAACAAGATGATGTAGCAGCAGTTCAGTGCATAGCAGTGCAGTAACTCCTGGAAAAACAAACAAACACCATGGCGACCGAGAAGCAGAAGACGCACTTCTGGACAGACAAGGAAACTGCATCCATCTCCGCCATCTTCATTTGTCGTTAGCTTCCTCATCGGGTCAACCGGAACTAGTTCAATATGCGCTATATTAAAAAGGACACAGCGCCACCTAACGAGGTGGAGTCAGACGTACTTGGTCAGAAATTCGATTTTCTCTTCTGCTTGTATACTCAGACAAGACGAGAAGTCCAACTTGACTGATTAGCCAAGCTATGAGCTTAGCTCGACTACTGCGTGCATGTAAATGTACTGAGTGTATGAACACAATGCAAAGTGGAGGTGATTAGCTAGTGGGACACACTCACAAGGACTCACATGCACTAACATGCTGCTGGTATGTCTACCCCAAACAAATAAAACAAAAAACAGAGAAGCTCAGATTACAACACAGAGAGGTACTGTGACACCATTACTTAACTAAATGTTTAGGATACAGAGCAAATTGTGGTATTAATGTTCTAAATGTTATATGCAGGTCCCATAACTTGATTTAGTGTTTAGTGGCAAAATAAGATTTACACTTGGACTTACCTCACTAGTAAGAATACAATTATGAATTCTTTCACGCCTCGTGCTGATACAAGTCCACCACTTGTTCTAATTTTCAGGTGCTGATGGACTCCTCCTCTCTGTCTCCACTGATACATTCTACAGCAAAAGAGCCATCAAGAAAAAAAAACACTCTGGACATAACATGATGAGCTGAATCTGAAGCCTGCTGTGCAGAGAGTGAATATGAAAGGTGTGAGTGGTGGCTCCCAGTGAGCCTCTTTTCTGTTTTGCAGCATTTCAGCCACAATGCTCTGGAGGAGGTCAAACTGCACTACCTGTCAATTAAATAGTCAGTAATCCAGGAAACCATGCTGCTGTCCACCTGCTTCACTTTGAGCTTCACCCAGAGGGTCCAGATGGACATGAAAGCAGTGCAATCAAAGAACAAGATTGCCATCATGCAACCTCCTCTCTGGGTGGGAATAAGTCCTGCGGTGCTGGTACGTCCACAATCATTATGGTATTCAGACAGAAAAGAATTAGATGCAATACAATGTATATATTACTATATTGTGATAATTATGATGTGATATTATTTTTCCACATTTAACTGAGAATTGACTGGAGACATACAAAAAACAAACCCATATAGTTGTCAATCTTGCATATATCTATTTATGTGAGGCTGAAAATTGATTCATTTATTCTTCACTCTGTTTTTTTTTTTTTCCATTTATTCCCTGCTGCCCCATTTCTACACAACCTGCACACGTTTATCAGGAAATAGTGGACTGCTAGGTCTAACCTTTCTTTCTCAGTGTACAGCAGCAGCACAGCAGGATAACGGCAATCAAACACATAATTTCAAATGTGTTTTCTCAGAAGATCTGTTTGATCACTCGCCGAAGCTGGAGATTTCTGCGGCTAAAATGGCTACGTATGGCTGAACTGACTGTTTGCACCAAGAACTACAATATAAAACAATCATTTTGATATGATAAGAGTAAAAATGTTGGGTTAGCAACAACTATGTTTTTGTATGCGTGTTTTTCTTAACTGTTATACTGTCGACAAAATTGTTCATTCTGAAATGAATATTAATTCCTGACACAAACACAAGGTACCACATGTAAACACTGAAATTGTAACAGCATGCCGAAATTGCTTTACCCAAAAAAACACGGGGGGGGGGGGGCTGAATTTGTTTAGAGATTTGTTGTGTGTTTATGTGAGCATGTTTTTGTGTGATTATTAAACCTCAGAAAGGTTGGACTATGTATGTCTATGAATTCAATGTCACCCTTGGACACATTTGTCTCATTCCCTGTCCCTGCTGCCTTTTACACGGGCACCGTGACGCCTGTCTGTGAAGAAATACATTCAGTCTTCTTTTCTCCCTCTCTCTCTCTCTCTGTTATCTTCAAAAATTATTATTTTGTCTCATCAAAGCCAGCCCCTCAGTTAAATCCACTGCTGTAATAGACTTATTATGTGAGCCCACCAAGGTGGTGAATTCTATTTCTAGTTCTTCCTGTGAAATTCATATTCATTAATCAGAACCTTTTTTGAGGCTTTAGAGATACAGGTGACTTTCACTGAAGCAGCAGGAACGGTGGATGTGGCACCCTACGTTGAATAAGCTGGTATGAATACACACGTAGACATATACTTAATATACCCATATACATTCTCATTACATTTATATCACTCAGGGGATTTCACATCGACATGAGGATCAATAATAGAAATATATACTATCTGCTTAATTTATGCACAAGTGAAAGGAGGAAAGAAACTTCAGTGCTACTAGTACATTTGTATTCTGCATGTACACTACAGACTGTATTAGCAGATAAGAGGTCATTAAAATGCTTGGAGATCAATTAAGACTTTAATTACTTATTAACAAATGGGACTTTGCAAGTTAATGTATGTATTGGCAGGAAGGTTAGGGTTACTGATTGTTGTTACTGACTTTGCGTCTTCATTTGTCACTTCTCTTCTTTCACAGTTGCCGACCAAGGTCACTTCTTTGATACATCACTTTTCTGGCAGAATGTCTGTCAGAATTAGCGTCATTCATCCACGTACAACAGGTAAAAGTGAAACTCAGCTGTAGAGTTGAGGACATCTCTCTGCTCATCCATGAGGCTCCATCAGCTCAACCAGCAGGTGAGAGGTCGCTGGCATTTAAACCTCTGGGGAAGTTGTTCACACGGGGATGTCACATGATGAGAGCTGCCTGTCATGTGCTGTTAGACATTCATCTGGGTCAGTGGTTGAGGTTTGAATTGCTGTGCAATAATCTGGAAAGTGGTGACACCAAAAAATGGGGGGCAGATGATGCCCTGTCCTGCCAGGCTGGGCCAGTGGGTGTGTTAGAAAAAAACATTGATTGCCAGTTGGCGACTTTCAGAACAGAACCATAAAAATACATATGTTTAAAATGCTTTAATTACCGTGAGTGGATATTGTATTATAAACACAGTATTGTAGCAAAACAAGTTAAATTAATTACCAGTGAACATTTAACAAATATGTTCAGGCTTGCCTTGATGTGTTGATTAGTAACATTTCTTCTTAACAGAAACCATAATCCAGGCATTATGAAATGTCTTTTAGCTGCAAATTAGTGGTACATAATAGGATTCCTGGAAAGCAGAGTTGGTGTCTTACAAGTTTCATGTGACCGTAAAGACCTCAGCTCCAGTGTGACATCTTGGCGCTGATGTATCGCCAAGTAGAACTGTTAGTTTCATCATATCATAACAAGTCTTTTGCAATACACAATACCAATTAAGTGATGTGTGTGTTGTCATTTGCGAATTGTGTCCCTACCTTGTGTCTCAGATATGGTGCATATATAATTAAATTTTTTTTGTGTTGACACTTCAGTATACAGCTTGCCAAGTGATAATAGGCAAATATAACTCTGAGAAATGAGAAAATTAGATTTTTGAAATGTGAACACCAAGGCAGTTTGTATAGGAGATCCATATGCAAACAGTGTGGGGAAAACAGTCCCTTAAAATAGAGCAGTAAATCAGGCTGTAAGCTGCCAGATGTAAAGACAGCACTTCGTTATTTGTTAAAAGGCAGTAAAGCATATTAGATGCCAAAAACAAACACAGAAAGTGATACAGGTTGTCCCTGGGAATGCATGCTTCTCTTTGTCTAGTTGTGGTGAGCCTGTAGAACACAGCCATATGATATATTATTCTCTGGGTAAAAATCCAATTAAATGTATAAGAATTTTAGCAGCTTTTAATTTATGTGGACTTTTTTTCTCAGTGTCATGTGTAGCAGCTTCAAAGGGGTGAGCACTGGGGTACAGCTAAGGACTGTGTTATTGTGCTGCTCACCTGATAGCTAAAAATCTTATGGCATAAGGCTGCATCATGTAAGCTTTTTACAATATGTTATTGACAGACCACAATCAACTCATGTAACAACAAATGTCTTTGGCTGAACAGTTCTTGCATACATTTACAATGCTGCATGGAAAATGATCTATGGATGACATCTGCATGATTTTATAAACTGAGCAAGATAGGCACTAAAGTTTCTTTTTGTGTATACTATGGGTGCCTTGAGAATTGTGTTATTATTATTATTATTATTATTCTTACGGAGACGTGGGTGCCAAATGTGCTTTTGCAAATTGTGACTTAGTAATTGTCACAATAGGCATTGAACGCGCCCCTGCTGACAGTTATCATAGATCATATTTTGCCTTCCTCGTGAGTGTCTGTGTGCAGCTGGACGGGTAAGTTTATCCTGTATAAGCAGAGGAAAACAAACCACAAGGTCACTCATCTTACATTTTACCGTTGACGTGCAGCAGCTCGCCTCCTTCACCGTGTTTACTGCCTGTGGGAAGGCAGCGAGACCAGGAAACACCGTTTGAGACTCCGCCCAGTGACCGAGGTTTGGGGCGTCGACTACACTTCGCTCAGACCAATCGGAGTTCACGGTGAAACTTTGTAAACAACTCTCACGCTGTTTTAAAGCTCTTTTGCTGTATTTACTACGAAAATGCGCGACGGTGCCGCAGCCAGGTGAGCCCAACGTGCTAAAACAGGTGAGACAAAGTTGTGTGTGTTCGCAGTTTTTCATTAAAACTTGTGTTTGTACGCTGTGAGCTCGCGCGCGCCGAGGGTTTGTATGTGTGTTCTCGTGACTCGTAGTAGTAGTAGTGGCGCTCGTGCAAAACATCTGTCACGTACCTTCTCGAGTGAAGAGGAAAAATGTGGAGAGTTTATTTTTTAGTATTTTCATAAAACTAAAAAGAATATGTGACGCTACATTTAAAGCTTTCTTATAACATGAGGTTAGAGGATGCCTCAGCACCGAGTGACGTCGCCACTTTACAGTAAAACCTTAAATTCCCGTTTACCGACACACTCCATAAATCTCTGTTACACTATTACTGTCTGCTTTGCTTGAAGTTTGGCTGTTAGACCACTGAAAGATTGAATAGCCTGTTTGGCAGGCGTGTTGAAAACAGTTTATCTGCAGATGAGACTTTACATAGAGTTTGAAGGGAGTTGTGATGTCCCCACCTCAGTGGGAGTGATAGTGCCAAAAAGAAGTGAAGTTTCCCTTTCACTTGTGCCTCTATTTATTTATTTATCTATTTTACCTGGAGGAGATTGTGTGATTGAGGTGTATAGAGAGAGTGTATAGAGACTTGGTGGTTTAAACTTAACACACCTTTGACTGATTTTGTGAATAATTTCAATGAGCAGGCTAATGATGGAGCAGAGTTCATTGAAAATCACTCAGCATTTGCCCACTGACTGAGTTCGACAGAGCTGTTATTAAGCAGCCGAGCAGCCTCTAAATGTGTCAGCGTGGTGATAAGTGTAGGTATCAAGAATTGCTTTAAGTGTAAGACAAGGAAATGTGACAATCTACTGACTCAGCAGGTAGACACTGACAGGAGGAAGAGTTCATGTTAAAACGTTCAATTATGTTTCAAAAGCTCCTCATGATGTATAAAACCATTGCAAAAGCATTCAGTCAGTCAGTGGAAGCTGTGGTTTTAAATTTCAGATTAACAAGTACATTCCCTGTAATCTCTCTCTCTCTTCCTCTCTCTGTGTCTCACCCACTCACAAACTCACGGAGTCACTCACCCACACACTCACTGATTTTAAGTTTCTGTCTAGTCTAAATAAACCATCCCAGTTCTTGTCTCTGAGCTCCAGTGATGCTGAACGTGTACTGCGCTGTGGATGTGCCTGTTTTGCTGCCTGCTGTTTTACTGTTCGTCTGAGCAGCCTGCTATAGGCTACAGAGTCTCCATTCTGAACGGATGTGGGCACAACTTTCGTTGTGGAACGTCAACATCTGCATGCTCTGTGTTTCCTCAGCACGCCCACCTCAGCTGAAGGCGGGGCTGAGGAAGAAGGGGGAGGGCAAGTTTCCTGTCAGACTGACTGAGAAACTGAATCGTTGAATTTGGCAGAGCCTCAGGCCCGGTTGGTGGGGGGGGAGTGACTTTATACTTGCAATCATGAGTTTCTTCACTGTAACTTCACTAGAATTGTGACGCATTTCTTTTGAGTGCATTTGTGGTTTGGACAGTTTGCGCAGTTTACTTTATCTTGATTGTACCGTACTGTTTGTTTGTGGGTTTCTATTTTGAAGAAATGTATCACTGCTCCAGCAGTTGCTACTCTGTCTCTGTTAGACAAACAGCTTTGAGTAAAAGCTTAACGGGTGGTATATACTCATCTCCAAGAGTCCTTGGACCGTAAAACACTTAGTGGTATTTTTGGCTCTGTTGCTGGCAGCTTTTGGCCTCTTGATATTGTTTTGGATGTTAACTGACACTGTGGCAAAGAGGTTAAAATGTAAACTATGAGCTTTTACTGCAGTGATACCCATACTGAGTAAATCTAAAGAGAAAAATGTGTGGTTAGGATATTTTTCTCACTTAGCTGCTTCCTCTAAACGTCTATTGTTACATTTCTAAGATCAATGGATACAATAGAAAGTAAAGAAAAACAGAAAGGATTTTCAAAAATAGCTAAATAAGGTATTTTGATGATTTATCAGTTACCGAAAACATAAATATCACATGAACTATTTCTGTCTGTATACTTAAGGCCGATGTGTGGAAACACTGTAGTCTCCAATTGTTAAATGCTGTGACCATTTTCCACAGATTCTTTCAGGCCCAGACATCCCAAACAGACATCAAAAAATTAGGTGCGACAATGGCTGACTTTTGCATCACCTTGCATTTCCTGTGTTTCAGCCAAAAAGTTGCACTCAAGACATTCTCGGAACCCATCGGCTGTATTCGGCGTCTGACTTTCGGCAGACAGTGATACAGCCTCTGGGGGCAGACCCCTGATTTTTTGGCATTCCGGTTTGATTTGGGCGGAGGAGGCGAATTTCCGTTTCCGACTTCCGTTTATATAGGCCCATAAGTAAATATGCTGAACCATTGCAATGGATTCAGAGTTTGCAGTGACGCCAATTATGTTCCGCCTCGTTAGTTCACCACACGGACCGTTTAACCTGGCAACAACTGCAGCTGGCTCAAACATTATAGGTCAATATCACGTGGACTGCAAACAGCCTACAACCAGAAACCAGGGCTCTTCCGCTCTTCCTCCGGAGGCAAGATCTCCGGGGTTTGACTATAGACTCTACAGTCACTGAATGTAGAGCCTGTATATAGAGACTACACTCAAGATAACTCTCCATACCAGCAGGTGGCGGTAGTCTGTATTTATCATTCAAAAAAAGGAAACCAGAAGACTGAGAGGATGGATTCAAGATGCTAGTTAACCAGTTAGTACATTAACAACACATGAGGATATTTACCAAGTGAATAATAACAGTCACAATCTGTTTCTGCTGAAGAGCTCAGTGGCTAAAAAAAAGGTTTATCTAGTGTAACAACTTTGATTCAGTCTCACTCCCTCTTTGTTTGCTTTCTTTACTTCTGTTTCTCTCCTCATGCACTGAGCTGAACTGAACTGAAAAGCTGATTAGTGCCAACAGTGCGGGACACAGTGCAACGTTGACCACCGGCTGACCGTCAGCTTGGTGTGTAAGGGCCCATAGATTCCTCTGTTGTTGCTCTGATGTAAACTGCAAAATGTCAGTCCACAATTATGAAATAAGCAACTAGAATAAAATAAATGCATATGGTCAATGTGCTTTTGCTGTTACAAACCTGGCCTGCAGTTCTCACTTAGCTTTTTGTGGTCATTATATAGTACTTAGTTTCACTTAGATTTTTGGAGTTTTGAGTGACAGCAAGTCACATTGTCATCGGGTCGTCATCTGAAAACTTCCCGTACGTCACTGATAGGTCCAACACACATCTACTTAAATAAACCATAGTGGTTTTTGAATCTTGTAACAACAGCTTAGCTGGCAAGAAGCTTGAACTCATGTGTTTTTCAAAAAATAATATATAGATCTGATCATGCATGCTGAGCACATTGATTTTTTCTAACTGCTGTTGGAGTTCAGATAAAAATCAAAACCTTTAACCTGCGTGTCAGTTATCTTAAGTAGTGATGACACCTTGGAGGCAGATGAGAATTGTTTGTTTTCATGTTTAGCTTATCTCACAACAAACCGAGTCACTGTCTCACATGAAACACACTGACGTCATCATTTCCTGGCACGCTTCCTAAACACAAACAAGGCAATGACAGACAGGCCGCAGTGTTTTGGTGGTTTGATTGCTTTAAATGCACAATGCAGTTGTGCTGAGAAGATGCCGCTGTTTTGATGAGAATGAGGATTGACTTTTTTTTTTGGCTCGGTGCTGTTCATGTAACAGGAACACAGAATAGTGCCAAGTACATGTGAAGAAAAGGTGGTTAAGAAATAAGAACAACATGACTTCATGTATAGAGGAAAAAGGAGAACAGTGTTTGTTCATTCGGTCAACATCTTTTTACTATCAGAAAAGTTTCAGTTGTGTTTGTGACCAGGTTGCCACACCAGAAGTGCAAAGGACAACTAAATTTACAAGTACTGCAGTCGGCAGTATCAGTGACATACATCAGTTGTTGCTTAACAGTTAGGTTATTTGTATGATTTTGTGGTTCCTCATTTGGTGACAAGAATAAACCGTGGTAGAAACTCTTATAGTATGACATGCCTATATGCTGCTGCAGTAGGCGTGGGTGCTATCTATATTCTCATATACCTTCCTGACATTTCACTGGGGTATACGCTGCATGATGGTAATAGTATTCTGTGTTTCACTGAAGCAAGACCAATTGCCTTGTTAACTCATCATAAAACACACTTCATACAAGCTCAACAGAAGCAAAATAAAACAAAAACTTAGTCAGTCTTGTTGGTTGTTTAGTTAGTTAGTCTACGGTTTCAACCATCACCAGCTCTGGTTTTAGGGATGCACCGATCCGATATCTGGATCGAATATCGGCCCCGATATCATCAAAATAGATGGATAGGGTATTGGAAAATGCAACCTATACCTGAGGCGATCCTTTCCCTTTGAAGCTAATGCGACGCAAGCTACGTCATACATCATGGAGCAAAGGAGAGAATCTGCTGTGTGGAGGTATTTCACACTATTTCAACTGCTGTTGCACAATTGTTTATTTTTGTTAAAAACAAATAGTTCATCTTGTTTCATTTAATCTTAGGAAAGAACTGTGTAGTCACCAATGCCTGGTGCCTCTAGTCTTTTCTGTTGTATATGTAAAGGTATATAGCTTTTTAGGTCAACCATGGTATCGGATCGGTATCAGGTATCAGTTGATACTCAAAGCCACAGCATCGGGATCAGTATCGAAACTGAAAAAGCTGGATCGGTGCATCTCTATCTGGTTTGATTGAAATGAACCCGTAACTCACCGAGTCAGATGTGAAAATATTCAGTATTTCCCTGTCGTCTGTGTCTCTGCTGTAGCTGGCTGGATGTCCACAAGTCCTGTAACATTATCCCCACCACTCGCTGTCGCCATCTGTCTTAGCTCAGTTGCCTGTTCCACCAATAGAGACTGACCCCTGGTGGACCGTGATGTGCACAACATACAGTACATCCTCAATACAGCATCTCTGTATGAATTTAACCATGGAATGGACGGCCAGTGGACGGCTGTGGGAGATTGTTGTTTGCATGTTCCCTTTTAAATCAATCTAGAAGAAGATCCAGAATAGTTAGAACATTCTTTTTTTTTTCAGCAGAAAGCTAAGACTTCTGTCTTCCCCATCATCATGCCCTTATGTTACCTTACGTGCGGAGCAAACATGGTATTTTACAATAATTACCCCAGTATTAGCCGATAATGGTTGCTGGAGTTTGTTGTTTGCATAATCCTTTATATATAGCAATCTAACATACAAACCATAATAGGTAGACCATTCATTCTTTTTGCAGCAGAAAGCTAAGGTCTCTGTCTTTTGTGTCATCATGTTGTACACTCATGATGACACCAGTATGATTATGAAATTGCACAGTGGCACTAGAGGAATGAATGGTGAATTTATCAAAATGCCTTTCCACTCTGCTCATAAAGATTAGCATATCTCAAAAAAATAATAATATTTCCTAAATGGATACATTTTTGAAAATCTAATGAAAAGACATGTCAGAGTTTTGTGTTTTTTTTAAGGACACAATTTCATATATTTTATCAGTTATAATGGTTTATTGCCTTACATAACCTTTTAGCTTAGGTTGTACTGCATTTAGGAATATGAAGCATTTAAGGATACCTTTGGAAATGACATGACAATAGCAAACATAACAATGTAGGCATTGGCGGTCCATTTGTATTACAGAGTTCAGAAGGTTAATAGAAAATGAGCATCTGTATTTTTGACGGTATTGAAATTCATATTGTCAGGATTTCTGTATACCCTGTTAAACTTTAATACCATTATACTGCCACAGCTAACATTACACTTTTCAGTATTCATCGTCAGTATCTTGTAGAAATGCTCTATTCATTGCCCAGACCCTGTAACAAGTGAGGCAAGTAAGAAGGACTTATTTTTCCACAAAAATAACTCCAAAAACTGAAATTTGGCAGCCAAACCAAACTAAAGCTGTAGTTTTTTCTTGCTTCTCAGCCTCGTTTAGTGTAGGATGTTGGGTTGTGCACAGACCCTGCCTATGAGGCACAAAATACACTGACAATGGTGAATAAACATGCGCTGGTCTATGACAAGAACTTAGAGACAAGGTTGAAAATAAAACAGTTCTCTAATGGATGATCAGGGGTGCAATGTCAGAAGAGACAAACCTGGCAAATGTCTGGGGCCCCCTAAAAAAATGTGGGAAAAGGGGTCCCACGGGGCAACTCATAAGCTCCTTTGCCATTGCCCAAAAAAACACCAACACCTGCTAACATCTGGCTGTTGTATTTCTTGGGAAAGGTTACTTCAGCATTCACTCCCGGGTTGGATGACTCTGCAGTAGTCACGGGTGTTTATCAGCTCCAGCTATGATCGGCTTCAATCAGCATTGATGGAAGTATGACACCCCAGTGAACGTGCTAATAGGCCCGTTTCCACCGCAGGAAGACACCCCAGTGAACGTGCTAATAGGCCCGTTTCCACCGCAGGAACTTCGGGGTAAATTTACGGGGCGGGGCCGTTGGTGCGTGTCTCCACCACAGGAACCACCCCCGAAGGACAGAGCTCCGGAGCTTTTACAGGGGCTAAACAAGTCCCTGCCTCGGAGTAGGTACTCAGAACGGCCCCGAAAAAACTCCTGGCTGGGGCTTGGGGGTTAATTGGTGCTGATTGGATATACTCAAGGCGGAATGTGACGTCAACAGAAAGCAACAAAATAGCCGGCATTTTTAAAACTCAGCAGACAAGGGTTAGCTTGTTCATAGCTTCCACCGCCATGTAAACAAACTCAATAACCGGTCCGTGGAAAACATATTTTTTCCGGCGGATGTCTTAGTTACAACATGGTTGAGCTAGCAAAGCAGTTTTGTGTTGCTATGTGTGGTATTTATTCAGTTTTGGGAAATCACGATGTCTAGAAAGCATCAGCTGACAGGGACAGCTAACAGCAGCAGCAAAGCTAACATCAGGACGTCATCTGTTTAAAGCCTCCCGTTGTCGGAAACGACACTACTCCTATTAGCTCAATCATGTTGTAACTAAGACATCCGCTGGAAAAAATGTTTTTTTCACAGGCCACTTTGTGAGTTTAGTGAGTTATTACAGACACCGCTATCGGCTAACAGCTAACAGCGTCCCTACGCCACTACGTCGCCCCAGTCAAAATGGTCGCGCAACGATTACGTCACATCCAGAGCCCGGTAACTTTACAGGAACCTCCCTCCTACTCCGCTCTCTCAGTGGAGACACGGCGGTTGAGAGGGCCGAGCGAGAGGACGTTCCTGTAGTAGTTCCTGCCCCCCAAACAGTACCAGGAACTTCTTCAGTGGAAACGGGCCTAATGTTAACCCCTCTGCTGGCGCGATCCAATGACAGGTCGCCACAAAATACCATCCATCTCCTTCCAAGCAGTGCTCGAACATAGTTCAATATTAGTTGGCCGAGAAGTTAGTTTGAGAGAGAGACTGAATAAGAAAAATATCAAAAAAGAAGTAGCAACCCTGATATTTTCATTGGCCATCATGCTGCCATCTACTGTTTACTAACCTGTTTTCTGGCCTGTTTATGGTGTTGAACGTGACTCGGTATTTAAAAAAAAAAAAGAGGCAACTTATCTGCTGCAGAGCGGTGTACAAGGCTCTAGTCGACTGGCAGTGGTAAAGCAGTTTATCACCCATTCTTAATGGGTTTTTCCATGTTTTAAAAAAAAACTAATTTTAGCTAATTTTGGTGGTAACATTGGCAAAGAATCAAATAACATCTATAAACCCCCTTAGTAAGGACATACAACTAGCCACCTGTGACTGCCATACATATGTTAGGTGTAACCATTAGTGCAACCCTCAGGGTTGATGGGCTTCTTTGTCTGGGCCGCCAAGAGTCAAGGATCGCCACTGTGGGTGACTGCTGGCATGTTTTCAGTGCAGCAGAAGCAGCAGGAGGAGGAGGAGGCAGAGCAGTGTCAGATTGTATGTACGGATGTGTCTACTATAGAATTGGACCAGGATCAACTCTGAGATTTTGCAGCTGCTCTGCAGGAAGAACATCCTGGCTTTGCAATGCTGATTATGCCAGCTTAAGTACTGCTGGAATGCGGTTACATGGGTTTCACATTAAAACATCTGTGTCAAATGAACTGTCAGCATGTTATATTCCAGCCTTTTGTGTATTCATATTCTACAGTTTGTGTGCATGCTAAGCTTTAATAATGCAATTCAGAAGTTGTTTTTACATTTGATGCATTAAAGCAAAAAAAGGCAATTTCAAACAATTTTACATCCATTAAGTGTGCCTAAATTTATATCTAACTTCACTTGCTAGATTATGTGCCTCTTTCACTGGGCGAATGCCAACCGAAAGAACGGACGCATTGATGCATTGACTGTAACACAGCTTTTTTTTTTGCTTTATATTTTTACATATTGTATTTGTTTACTGAAATTCACAGCTTTGCATTATTAAAAGTGGTACAGTGTGTGCTTTTGCCTGCTCGCTGAGGCTTGTCATGTTGTGTTTATGAAGTAATCAGTGAAGTAGAAACTTTTTTTTTTTTTTTTTTGCGGGTGATGTTACTGACAAGCTGGTAGTTTTTGGTAGTCAGTACAGTATGTCACACATTACAGCTGTTTTAAGATGTGTCTTGTTGTCTGGTAGGTATGTCAGCTGCTGATACCGCAATGTTGTGGCACTGAAAATTCCCCTGAGTGCATACGTCAAAGGGTGTTAGTGCATTTCCCAAATGTACATTTGTTATGTCATGAAGTCTGCCGGATAAACTTTTTTTTTTTTTTTTTTTTACTGGTAGGCAGTACCACTTCTCTGAAACTGATTTCTTTTTTTTCTTTTTCTTTTTTTTGGGGGTGTAAACTTATCTTACTTGCGAACGATACACACAGGTACATGAAGATGGATAAAGAGGGATAGATTCAATGTGGGAGGAAATTACACTTTCTCTAAACAAGTATTGTTGGTATAATGATGGAAGAATTTCTTTGGTAAATGTTTAATTTGTTTTGAAAAAAAAAAAAAAAAGCAGTCCTGGGACAACGGTGACTTTGAATTTCACTACGGAAGAGAGTGTATTGGATTAAGCTTCCCTTTGAGCTCTTTGGGTTTCGACTCTGCTGTTTTCAGATGTTTGTTGACTCCGTTTGAGACAGTGTAATGAATGTGGTCATGGTGTCTATGCAGGGTGTAGTTCATAGATGGTAAAACTCTGACCTCTAGTGGTCAGGGAAAAGTTGTGCAAGATGAGCCATCCCATCAACATCTAGTATGATTGGTATCATTATGTGAGTATAACTTCATTTGCCAAGAAGTGCTCCCTCTTGGTGAATCAGTGATGCATATTTAAGAACTTATAGTAGACACACATCTGTCTGGCTATCAACACAACAATGTTGTATCAACCTAATGCATAAGCACTGATTTCCAAAAGTAGTGTGATTTGTGATTCCACTTGTAATGGTTGGTTTTAAGAGCTTGGACATCATTCTAGTTACCTAATTCTAAAGTGGCGCTATCATTTTGTGCAAATTAGCTGAGAAAGTTATCATGTTATTAAAAACACTGATCATTACCATTTATCAGAAATTAGATTGTACTATTGTTATTATTATTATTATTATTATTTTTATTATTATACAAAGGGGAAGTAATATGATTTGTGTTTTTGGTTAAATCAGCTTTAGTGTAAGTTAATAATAGAATGAGTGATTTAGATATGACTTTCTAAATGTGACTGCAAAAACACGTCTACTGTTATAATAGTATAAAGATTTTAAAATGTTAAAATGTATGACAAGGGGAACCCATTTATTTCATACCTTGATGGAAAGTAGCTCTAAATAAATATTGACATGACATTTTTCCCCTGATACAATAAAATGCTGTGGCAGTGATGAAGAAAAAAGACATCACTGAACAGTATTTTCATAAAGGTATAATTGAGAATCACACGAGGAATTATCATAGGCTCCTAAATGTAAATGTATCACTGCTAGAAAAGGGTGGTGTTGCCCGTTAATATCGATTATACACATTGGTGTCATTCTCAAATATAACCACTAGAGGGCAGAAAAGTCATGTTGATGAAATCAGAAACTGAGGGTTTGAGGTACTCTGTAAGGGACATTACCTCAATGTGGCATGGTTATATGTGATGAGAGCTTCAGTCAACTTCAGTTATATGACTTAACAAAAGAGAGTTTGTTTGTTTTTTTGTTCAAAAGGCAATATACACTGCAACAAAAGATCAGTTTTAGGACTGTTAATATACTGATAGAGTACCTGAATTTGAGATCCAATATGAAAAGACTTTTTTCTTCATTCTACTTTACCTTCTTGAATGTCAAATGTTGTCTAACAAGTAGCCATTGAAGAAGTTTGCTGAAAAGTGCAG
Source organism: Epinephelus moara (assembly GCF_006386435.1). Taxonomy (NCBI): domain Eukaryota; kingdom Metazoa; phylum Chordata; class Actinopteri; order Perciformes; family Serranidae; genus Epinephelus; species Epinephelus moara. The sequence continues at coordinate 15,678,390 of NC_065525.1, read as the reverse complement.
TCTAAAATTTGCAAAATGTGATTTCATTCCTTATCAATCTAATGAAAGCATTAATACTTAAACTAATAAGATATATAGTATTAATAAAAAATAATTCTTAACCATTTTTGAAGGATATGGGCAAGAGTGTGACTGTTGTGCAGACGATTTCAGTTGCCTTTGGCAGCTCCATGAAATTTGTGCCAGATTTAGGCTCTTATGTTTATTTTGGAAGTCTTGGTGGTGCTTTTTGTGGTTGGCTTTGGACGGTGGTCGCATGTGGCTGCGTATCACTCATCTGTATGAGGAAATGACCTCCTGCCGACTGCTGCAAAAAAGCTGCGAGCTTGCCAGGTCAAGGTTCACAAATATAAACATCAGTAAACATCTAGAAAAAAGTGAAGAATGCAACTGAAGTAGTGTCCTGCTAGTCATTGTACAGACGTTGGAAATAAACTGGACGACTTCCGTGTCACATCAGTTCCCAGCAGGATATCAGGAACTGGAACATCCTTTGATTACTAAAATCCCACAGCGCCATTCACCAAGGTAACTCTTTTTTTTATATGCTGATGCGATAGAGTAGAGGGCTGTGGTGAGAAAAGGAGAGGAGGCGTGTGTGCTTTGCGGTGAATAAGGACTGGTGTGACAGTGGAAATAAGAGGTGTTGTCCTGTTCCTGCTGTGGATCACTGCATCCATTAGGTGGACAGTTAAATCATTCCGCACCCAAAAACCATGGATTAGCAGAACCATCCGGAAACATGGAGAGTTATAAAGCAGCAGCCAACAATGTAAGAAGAAGCAAAAAAAGTGCTAAAAACAGTGCACAAGCTAAAGGACCTGATGCAATCACATTTCACTGGAGTTGTAAGTGATTGATTGATAAACAAGATTATGAATCTGATGCTAGATGTCAGTGCTTGGGGGTTTTTGATGCTCAGTGCTACGACCACATTTTGGTCTATAACAGTATTGTGTATTGAAAGCTCTATACCCAGCCCGAATCAATAATTGAGGCAGTTAAACTAGTCCTTACTGTGCCTGTCAGTGGATTTCAAACCACACCTCTCTACACAAAATCAATAAAAATCATAGAGGTCCCTGACAGTCCAGAAAAAGCCTCTCACTGTCACAGCATAGATTTGATTCCTGAGTTACCAAGTGATGTTTAGAGTCAAATGAATACTGACAACCAATCAGAGAAGGTAAATATGCTTTTTTATTTTATGTCATTGCATGATTCAAAACACTGGTTTGTGCAGGATCCAAGGAAAGTCAGACATTTTGAATGCTACAGCCAGCCAACACAGCCTTGACTGTCTAGCATTAACAATAGGACACAGACATGTCAGGGATGGGAGAGGTGTAACAAGGGCAGAGAAAGCACTAACAAGCCGGCTTCCCTGCTCATGTCTGTTTCTCTTTGAAGTCAAGCTTCATGGCCCTCTGTAGGCCCCTGTGACCCCAACGTCTGACCTCAACTTGGAAGTTTATACTAGAAGCAAAACCAATCTAGAGTGCGTTCCGCAGAGAGGATGGATGTGGATTACACGGGAATGTAGTGTGCGTGGGTATGTGTTTTTGTATGTGCATGCGTTGTGTGTGTGTTGCAAGAGACACACAGAGCTCGACAGAGAGAGAGACAGAAACTGACTCTGATAAAAAGGTAAAAGAGGCCAATTAGAGACAGAGAGCCCTATTCAGAATGCTCTTATACTGTAGGACCAATGGAGTATTTTGAAACTCCAAACATTTCTCCGAGCGAAACCCCATGGTGATAAGAACTGAGCCATATTGTTGCCTGGTGTTATTCCTTCATTTTGTGCTCTGAATCTTCCTGTGTAATGTGGTGGATGGCTCAGGATGCTTGGGAGTCACTTAAGGGTTAGTGGCTGTGTGTGCGCACGTTTTTGTGGTGTATTTTAATTGAAAGTAAACTTCCCTTAATGAAGAGTTTCCAGTGAAAGGTGAGCTTTGTGTGGTGTTGGCAACATGGAGGATGAACTCTAGACCGAATTGTATTGTCACATGTTGTGCTGGCGTGTGGCAGATAATGAACACGTGAAGGAACCTCAGGGCTTTGGTTTGAGGAAGATGAAAAGTTATGAATGAATACAACTGTGTGGGGGAGTGTTGCTGTTGTGCTTGTACGCATCCTTGTATCCTCAGTCGTGCTCCAGCTTCAGATCTGCAGTGCACACACACTCACACATAAACTTACAAACTGTACAGTACACACCCACGCTCCCTCTGAAGTGCTCACATAAATACACATACACACTCTCATCACTACACTGTATATGCACAGAGGTTCCAGTGAGTGAGATTACAGGAGGAGAAACAATCCCAGTTCCCCAGCTAACTGTGTTTATCAGGGCTAGCGGAGGAGACCACTCGCTGGGCTGCATCAGTCCACCTCTGAGCCCCTGCTGACTCCAGCCTCTGTTGATCTAGACACTGTGGACTACTTTCAACCTAGGGGCCATGCTGTAAGCTGTGTTTAGTTGGACAGACATGTAACTTTTCCTTAAAGCTGCGTGTTTTGTATGTGTAGGTGGGCACATGTGTCTAGTACCATATGCACAAATGTGTCCTGGTTAATTGGTGTTAACACTCCACAGGTTAGCGCAAGACTACCAAAGGCACAGGACCTAATTTATTGTATAGTGCAGTCTTTACTGTGCACCACTACTGTGCATTGGCATGGATGGTGGCAACTGGCAACACTGGAATATGAGACATATACTGTATGCACATGCAGGGCTTGAGGTACCTTTTTCTTTGTACATGTAGCTTTTAAAAAACGTTTTTTTCTGCACCATGTGGTGTATTTGTCCTTCCCAAAAGAAATCCAACAAATATGAGCTAATGAGCTGACTTCCCCTTTCATTTTCCTCAAAAACTGTACCGTTAAATAACTTCAGACATTACAAGGTCTTGGTCAGTGTTACCTTGAACAGGCTTTTATTAAAAAAATGCAAATCTCTGAAGGAAAATATTTATTCATTTAATTTATAAAAGTTTAAAAACGACGACATTTTCAATGTGTTATGTTATTATTTGAGCTTAGTTTTCCCTGTACAGTAATATGCAGTGAAACCCCTCCAAATTTTACTTTTCATAGGAACATTTTAAGCAGAAATCCATTGTGCTTCTCAGTAAACCTAATATGGACACGGTTTTATCTAATTAAAATATGATGTGTAATACATTTTTGCTGTCAAGGGAGTCTTTCTTTGTCCTTTTTGGCCACTCCAAGTACACTGCAACGTGCTGCAACATTATAACTTTGTTTTTCATTGCGTGTGGCATAAGAGCATGTGAGCAGGTATAAATTGCATGAGTGTCATGATTAATATGTGAGATCTGGCAGTCCTGCACAACATATTTTCCGTACTAATTTACATGCACTGGTGCATATAGAGCTGAGAATTACACGCACTGCTTAAATTTTACGTGTATTACTATGCATATGCACAAGCCCTGAAACATTAACCCTCTCTGATAGACTCTTCACCTCCTGGTATTGAAGAAATTACTCTTTTTCCTGGGAGTAATTGGCCTCTACTCCTCCAACTTGTCACATCAAGATAAATGACTTAATTTGTGAAGGCATATGGTCCTAACCTGCTTAATTAGAACAAATAAATCCACCAGATTGGGTAAAGGTCACCACAGAAGTTAGCCAGTACTAGAACTGGCATATCAAGTCAATCTGACTGATTGACTGTACAGCTGTGGTGTCCTTTTGCCTGCTGTGCCTTGCACCTATCTCAATACATCTGGTGGGTCATTAGAAGCTTGAGCTTTTCTGTGTGCATGAGCCCATGAGTGTATGTATGTGTTTGTTTTATTAGCATCAGAAAAAGAAATATTGTAATACTGGTAATAGTCTGGATCTTTATTGGCATCTGTCTTCCTGTTTGTCATCGGGTGTGAAACCGCGGATGAGGCTGTAATAATGTTTTGTGGTTAAACAAGGATTCTTCACCTAAATACTTCAGTGTTCGTCTGTGTCTCTCTGGACACTCCCTATTTGACTTCTGCTCTACTGTGTCTCTCCAGAACAGCTGGAATTTCTGTCATCACTGCATCTTTCCTTCAGTGAGCTGCCATTGAAATTAAAGTGACTTGATGTAAAGATTGCAATTAAATCTGAGTGATATGATGTGGTTCTGGTGTGGTTCAAACTGATATAGGTCTGATCTAGATTCAAAGCATGGCAAATACTGGCTTTTGTAGGCAAACAGCAATATGTATATTAAAGAGTGACCTTATCCGATACTGAAGAGTTATTTATATTAATATAGTTTAGGATTGCATGAGCTCTTGTTTGTTATACTACTCATTGCATTGTGTGTTTTATTTATTGACTTTGGTAACATGCCATGTAACTGGTCATTCCTACGTAATATGCACACAATTTATTTTTGCTTTGGCTTGTTTACTTCTTCTATGATTGTTAACTGCTTGTATAAAAACCTAATAATTATGTTTCTTGCCTTGTTTGACCTAGTTTTAGTGATGTTGCCTCTTTCCATGATCCCAGGAATTGAGTACAGTGTTATCATAGCTGATAGAAACAATGACCAAAGCTACAAAAGTTGTTATAAACCATAGCTCTCCTTTAAAAAAAAAAGTCCAATGATACCACAGAAAACTTCCTACTTTGTGTCATAGACCATGTAAAAAGAAGCCAAAAGCAAAAGTGAAGCCAAAACATCTGGATCTGGCCAAACTACAAGATCTATACATCAAATCAATTTTCCCAAAGATGGTTTCTGTCACTTAAGGTAGTTCTTATCATGCTGATGTTTGTTCAAGTGTTCATTTTTCTGATAAGTTTGGTAATAATTAGTTAAATAGGGGGATTGATGTCATGATAGACAACTGTGTGTGCCAGTTGGTGTGCTGGTGATCAATGCTTGGGATTGGGATCCCCTTTATACAGTTATTGTTGCTTTGTGTCAACGGACAGTCCCAGTTTTTGCCGCACTAGAGCCCTTGTGCTCTGGCTTCCTGCTTTGGAACAAACTGCTACGTGAATACTGGTGGAATTTTTTTACTTAGAAATCTTTTCTCCTCACTTTACATTACAAAATACACAAGTCCTGAATACTATGGTGGCTGAACCACTGGCTGTTCTGCCCATCCGCTCCCAAATGACCCAGCACTTTGACCTGCCTGAGCAACAGTAAATGCTTTGATTCAGCCGCCAGCTTCTCCTCCTGGCCATTAGGTACCATCAAGCTGCCTCTCTCCATCTGAACCTCCTGTAAACAAACGAACCAGCGCGTTGGACTGTGAGAAGAGACATCAACCCTTACCCTTCCCTCCATTCTCCAGTCTAAACACATACAGTCCCCCTCAGCTCACTCCCCCATGCAACCCATAACTCGTCCTTATCCTGTGTAATGCGATCAATCCTGCATAATGATGTCAAAACTGTGCCCCACCAACACACACACACACATGCACCTTATTCTCCACTGTGGCTGGCTCTGGCCTTATATTTGCTGAATTACAGTAACTCATAGTCGCAACACCATTTCCTGGAAAGTAGGGCAAAAGTCAGCAAAGCTTTATGTGACTCTAGTGTGCGTCCTTGTGTGTTTATTTGTGTCTGCATGTATGTATGTGAGGTCTGAGAGAGAGAAGATGCAAGAGCATGTGTGAGACACAAGTGGGGCAGAGGGCCTAGTGGAGGGGTACCCCGATAGGCCCCAGAATTCCCCCGAGCAGCACCCAGCATAGAGGAACAACTATGGCCTTTGTTGGTCACCCCGTGGATCTCACACACAGTTAATATAGACTTTTCCCACTGACTCTGCCAAGAGTCTGAAGTCATTTAATGAAGTGGCGGCTGAGTTTAGAAGGAGCCAGTGTGCTCGCTGCTTGCGCTGACAGAATGGAAAATGTCTGTGTTATGCAGCGAACAGCGAGTGACAAGAGGAGTGTGTTCTGATACTCACCTCTCTGGACACACACACAAATGAATTAGGAACACGCACACACATGCATACAGACACTAATGACAACGCTTCATGAGAAGAGACACTGTGATTATACCACTACACATGCATTTCTTCTGGATGGTTATGGCTCATTCATTGCGGGATACATCACTGATTCAGACAGGTTTGTAATCAGCTGTGATTGGGTCTAACACCACTAATGTCCCCTACTGAACACAAATGATTTAGTGGCATTTGTGCTGTTGTGTCTGTGTGAATCTGGATGTTTTTGTATGCATAATAAGTGTGATTCTGTGGCAAGTAATATTTCTCAAGGCCTAAACTTGTGGCACTCGTACTTAAAATGAGAAAGCCTAATTGTTTCAGGAATTCTTTGTAGTTATCTCTTTGTTTGGTTCATTTATCAGAGCAAAACCTCACCTTTCATGTCCATTTTCACGGCTGTCTATTTAGCCACTTTTGCTATGAATGGACAGTATCTCTGTATGTATTTGGTCGCACTTCTATTCAAGCCCCTGTCTTTTCATCTATCTATGGGCAGATTGCAGTCTGTTTTGGTGTCCTATTGTGCAGCTGTCAGTTATTTTCAAAACACTCGAGTGTCATTTGCCTCAGATTCCATCCCTTTCAATTCTCGCTTCTTTTCTATGGCTCCGCTAGCGTACATCTCATTGAGCGTGCATCAGCAGGCAGATTCATTCTTCTCTCCTTCTAAAAGCACATTTCTTTTTTCATAGCAGCCATAAGCCTCCTTTTTAAATCCACGGACAATGTGTTTTTGTCCATCCTCCTCCGTCCTTTTCAGTGGAGAGTGCAGGGATTCTCTCTCTCTCTCTCTCTCTCTCTCTCTCTCTCTCTCTCTCTCTCTCTCTCTCTCCCTCACTCTCTTTTTCGGAGGGCATCTGGGGGGACCCCTGAGCGTGGTGCTTCTCTTCAAGCTCAATTGTCTGTCTGTAATGAACCATGATGAAAGATAACAGAATGAAATGTAATAATTCATGCGGGCCGCGGTGAGGAGCACGTGGCTAGCGGTTGGCCGGGGCCGTGATAGCCTCCTGCTCGGCTCCCAGAACAATGTGTTGGCCCTGCCAGCACTGTTCACCCGCTCTGGTCCAGCAATCTTGTTGCTCTGTCCTCTCACTGTCCCCTTGCTGCTATTCAGAATCACTTAACGCTGGAAGGCTTCTGTGATCAGTGGCATGCCAGAGCATCTCTTTGGGAAACAAGGCAAACTGTCCCTTTGGACTCACTGTCTACTTAGCATTCCTTCATTCTTTACCCCTCGCCTCTTGTTTTATATGTTTGGGCTATCTTGTCAAGCTCTGACCCATAGTTGAGTTTGTCAGATGAAGGTGGACAATAAAAACCTCTTTTGTCACTGTGTAATGTTTCTCCTCTTTTGTCAATTGTCCTAATTGTCTTTCCTTGTCTGGAACTTTTCATGATGGTTCCAAAAGCACAGGGATGTTTTATACGCCTTATTTACCTAGGGAAAGTTGAAATAACACACTCAAGTCTTTACCGGCAATGCCCTGTTTCATATGCAAGCAACACCACACACCTTGAAGCTGAGCAGCCTCCTACTTCTGAGCTCTCAGCTCCTTAACCAGTATATTTGGGAATTGAGTGTCTTGCTCAAGGGCGCATTGACAGAAGTTGTCCGGAGGTTTTGTCATTCACTTTCCCCAAACACATTTCTCCAGCTGCTCCGGGGATTTGAACTTACATTGCCCCTTTGGTCACAAGACCACTTCTCTAACTTCTGTCCCAGTTTCATGACACTATGGCCCTGATTAATGCACTTTGTGTATTTGTGAGCTACTGTTTGCTTGCAACATTGGCAATCAAGGCATTTCAGAAATGTTAAGAATTTACTTCATGACAAGAGTCTGAGACAGCCTGTGACCTTCCCACTCTGCCCCCTTATTCAGTAACTTTCCCAAGGGAAGACTAAGAATGGAAACCAGCTCGACCCAGACTGTTCAGTGTACTGTATTATCGAAGGAGAACGTGTACCTGATTTTAATTTAAGTGCGCTTTGAAGGCTGCTTGTCTGGTTTTAGGTTGTGTCGCTCTATGACAAATTATGTGGCGAGGATGTTGGTGGTTGAAGATGGCAGTGGAGACTAGGAGGGTGAGGAGAACGAACAGAGACTCGATTGATGCTCTAGACCGGCAACTTGAGGTTTTTGACGCAGATTATTTGTGTGTGTGTGTTTGTGTGCATTCCAGTGTATAAGCTCCCGTGTGTGTGTGTGTGTGTGTGTTGGCTTTTTTGAACATTCCTTTGCTAGTTTTCATGGAGCAAAAGACAATGGTGTGTGATGGAAAACACATCTTTCCTATTTGTTAATCCTCAATCAGCAAAACAGCAAAGACAACACACTCACTCCAGTTCTTCTCTCATTTGTACCAAGCATGGTGCCCATTGCAAAGTCAAAACAACTATCCTAATTATTCTCACCATGTCCTGAAACATATTGCCATGGTAACACCCATGTGCATCACATACAGGGACAACACCATGTTCATGTCTATGTGATGATTTTGGACGCTTAATGACACCTGGAAGTCAGATGTGTTGTTAACAGGCTTAGGCAATATCTATCTTTTCCCTACTTTCATTCCATCCTGACAGTTCATTGAGGTATACGGTGTATGACAATATTTGTGTGTGGCGCCCCCCACCACAAACCTCACAACCCAACCCCTGAGTGGCAACCATACACCATCTGAATTAAATTTTCTCTCCTACAACAAACTAAAATTAGCTTAGTTGCCTCATTAACTCATCCTCAGACACACAAAATCAGCAGAAACAAAACAAAACTTGCCAAAGAACGTCTTAGTTAGTCTTTCCATTGTTCCAACAATCACCAACTTTAACTATAGATGTGTGAAAATATGCTGTTTTTTTCTGCAGTCTCTCTTTGCCATTGTGGCCGTTAACTAGTCCTGTAACATTATCCCTACCACTTGCAGTCAGTGTCTTTCTCAGCTAAGCTGCCTGTTCCACCAGCTGAAACTGACCCCTGGTAACATGTGATGTGCACTACACATAATACATCCTCAATACAGAATATCTTTATCAGTTTAATAGAAAGAAGAGTGTCTGTATTTTTGATGATACTAAAAGTTCTATTTCTGAATGCACTGGTAAACTCACATATGGGTGAGTAGATAATGGCTGAATTTTCATTTTTGGGCGCACTATCCCTTTAAGGTAGAAGTACTAACACAGTCCATGTGTAAAAATGAAAGAGTCTTTTACAAGCACATGAGAACAAGTATTGTTTACTGTTTTCTGTAAGTCACAGAAAGAGAGCTGCCAACTTGGCCCATGTTGATGTTGCAGTTGTTTATTCAGATACTCTGATAACATACAGCAAGCTTTCACTGCAAGGCTAGCTGCCATGCAAGAGTTAGTAGCAGGGTCAATGGCAAGGGCATAGATCATTTTCACTATGTGTGTCTGAGAGAGTGCACGTGTGTGTGGTCTCAACTTTACATGGAGCTCCGTCTTAGCTTGAAAGTTGGGTTGACTAATGCATCACAACCTTCAACACAACAGAATCTTTAGGGATGGACAGATAATGAAGAAAGATAAAAAGCGAGTGAAAGAGAGTCTTACTGTAAGCGTGCTTCGAGTGTGCCAGTTCACCAGTTTGGTGGTCTTCTACCGAAGGTTGTTAATTAGTGCAGAATGTGGACTACAGTTCTACTGCCAGCGCTGATGAAAAGAGGAAAGGGAGAGAGAGGGAAAACTGTGTAGCTGCCAAGAAAGAGGAATTTGTGATAGGTTGAGAGTGGTTCCAAATGCTGGAGCAAAGCATGGAGACTCCCTAAGTTCCTGCCTCCTGACCCATGTGTTTGCTGTGGGCCCCTTAGCTGCAGAGTCAAACAGCAACTGTAGACAACAGAAGTAGATGCAGTGAGAAATTGCAGTGTTTAGACTTAGAAAAGGGGAGTTACTGATTTGATGTGAACTCTGCATTTTAACAAGGGGAATACCTTTGAGCAGTGTTGTAGTTAAGACCACCTAAATCGAGACCAAGTCATGACCAAGACCAGAGTGTACCGAGACCAAGACAAGACCAAGACTTTGAGAGGCTGAGACCAGGTCCAACACAGGGCAAGACCAAGTTGAGACCAAGACCAGACCAGTGTGAGAGACCTGCACGACACACTTACAATCAGATGCGGAACATGCAAAGAAGGATCCACATTCCCATAAAAACACCCACAGAAAACAAGTGAAAACTCCTCTTCATTCACCTTCATTCAGCAATGAGAAATGTCTTGATAATAAAATAATCAAAAAGGCATTGCAGAGGTGAATTTTATGTGTGGGATTTGTCTTTTTTTTCTATGAGCACTAGTAGTACAAACCAACACTAAGGAGCTGAAATCAACGAAACCATCGTTATTTAACACTCCTTTTTGTACAGGCAATTTAGTGATATCCCTTCAGTTGTGGTCTTGACCCATCTTGAAATAAAATCCTACAGCTCTTTGTCTGAGTCTAAGACAAGATCAAGTAAAAATGTAGTAGAGTGTGAGAGGAGACTGAGACCTTCAAAATATAGTCTTGAGAGTGGACTTGAGACCAAGATTGATGTCAAGTACTACAACGTTGCCTTTGAATATTTTTACGAAAAATGGTGATGCTCATTCTTAAGATCCAATACAGTGTCATAGAGCCTAGTCTTATCTGCAGACCCCATGAGCTACAGACTCCATTACTGCATTTCAGTACAGAAAGAGCAAAATGTACATTGTATTGTAGAGTAAAAAGCTTAACATGTCACAAAGTTAGGCGGACGGGTGCAGCTTTAGGGGAAACAGGGAGGGTGTTCTTGCCATATATCCGTCTCAGTTTCACACAATTGAGGCATCAACCCTCCCTCACTTCCAGGCTTCACCCGAGGAAATGAATGTTTACTTGTTATTTGGTGGTTCCTTTTTGTGTTTTTAAAAACTAAAGCCACATAGGATGATGTTCACAAGGCCTTAAATCTCTTTAAGAGAATACTTCACCTCCCAAATGAGCATCTGTATATCAATTATTCACCCCGTGTTACATCGAATTTGGGAAAAAGAAAGGTTCTTAATGAACTTAAAGGCACTGTATGTAAGAATGTGGCCAAAACGGTTACTGCACTCAAATTCAAAATACTGCCGCGAGTCGTGTCCGCCCCCCCCTCCCCTACAGATTCGAGGTTGCTGGACAGCGGCACGCTGGAGACTGATTTGTTTGCCCACGGGTGGCTGCCGTGGCAGGGCCG